>NW_016107606.1:2859630-2869590 GCF_001604975.1 Cebus imitator
TACAGGCACGCGCCACCATGCCCAGCTAATTTTTTGTAGTTTTAGTAGAGACGGGGTTTCACCATGTTTACCAGGATGGTCTCGATCTCTTGACCTCGTGATCTACCCGCCTCGGCCTCCCAAAGTGCTGGGATTACAGGCTTGAGCCACCGCGCCCGGCCCTACCTTTCTTTTTTTTAAAGTTGAGGGAAATGGCTTCAAAGCTCTGTAACCCTCACTATAAGCATTCTGGACTTGTAAAAGCAGGA
This sequence comes from Cebus imitator, assembly GCF_001604975.1. NCBI lineage: Eukaryota > Metazoa > Chordata > Mammalia > Primates > Cebidae > Cebus > Cebus imitator. Next base: position 2,859,879 of record NW_016107606.1, read on the forward strand.
AAAAATCACATGTATTTTTACCTTTTAACTTAATAGCAGCTAGCTGCCTGTAAATGCTGAAGTTCAAAACAAGTAAAGAAAATTACTCTGGTAATGAAAGGGTTACTGCTATTATAGTGCTGCTAATCCAGTTTTGGAAAGCTCCACCTTGCCAGAAGCAGGTAATCAAACAGAACTAAAAAGAAATGCAAAGGAATAAAGAAGTGGGTGTGGGGTGGGTGAAGAGAGGGCAGCTCAAATAAGAGAGCCCCATCAAGTGTGGAGGAAGTATTTTCTAGAGGCACCCAATCCCACCGGAATCAGGAGAAGCCAGGAGCTAAATTTGTCATTAAGTACCTGGAACAAACCTAAGGAAATGTCTAAATACCACTGCAGTTACTTACCTTCTCGTCCCAGCCCTAAGCAATCACTAATCGTTCTGCAATCAGTAATCTTTCTGTCAGATTTGTGTGTTCTGGACATGTCATATAAAGGGGATCATACAATATGTAGCATTTTGTGTGTGGCTTATTTTACTTAACATAATATTTTTGAGGCCTAGTTCCCCTCCTTCTGCCTGTAACATTTGGTTGTCAACTTTTATTCTCTAATAGGCAGATAAAGATGAAATTTTAACTTTATATTAACACTAAATAATTCATACCCATAGCTGGTGCTGAATAAACACTCTGTGATAACCGAAAATAGCAATCAAACTTATATTGTTTTAACAGAATAAATTTATTTCTTTCTCCCTAGTATGGAACTAATACTTGAGACTATAGGAGGAGAAAGCATAGAAACAAGTCGGCCTTTTTGTTTGTTTGGAATTTTCAGATTTTTTTGAAAACATTTTTTATTTCCCCAACATTTTGTTTTTAAGCGTTTCAAACATACAGAATTAAAAGAATATTCTAATGACCACCCATATGCATACCATCTAGATTCAACAATTGGTAATTTTTGCATGTTTGCTTTATCTATGTGTGTGTGTCTTTTGCTAAGCTATTTTAGACAGCTACCGGCATCAACACACTTCACCCCTAAATACTCCAACCTGCCTGCCGCTCCTAAAAATATTACCAATTACTATTATTGCACCTAAGAAAATGGAGTGTAGTTCTCTAAATCCTCTACTGCCCAATCAATACTCAGATTTTCTCATTTCACCTCAAAATATCTCTTAAGAAGATCCAATCTGACAAGCCAGCTTTGCTTTTAATCAATCTGAGCGTTTGTGACTGTTTAGAATCACTAACATCAGCAGAAAAAAAAAAAAGTATTTTTGCTGTTGTTTTCAGATTTCGGGTCAACTGGTACCTCTGTTCTAACTAGCTACTTTCTTTGCGTTGGTTCTGATGAAGCCTGAGATAAAGAGGAGTGCAAAACTGTGTGTTGCTGCTTATGTGTGATGATATTCAACTAAATAAAATGGTCATTGATTGTTGTAGACATTTTTTAGCTACCTCCTCATTATTCTTCTTCTCCTTTTCTGCTTTCTAATACTACCCTGAACGTTGAATAAACATGTGATCTATTGGCCCTTGACTAGGAATGGGATCCACCAGCTTATCCTTTCTCCCTTAGTGCTTAGTCCAGGGAAGGACCCGTGAGCCACATTAAGCCAATCAGGACTAAGACTAAACCTCAGAGGTTTTGATTGAACTGTGGGAAGAGCAAAGTTTCTCTTTCCTGCTAGACTTAAAAAAGGAAACCTATAATCCCAGGGATTTACTGGTAGCTATCTGGGATACAAAAGAGAAGAACCAATTGAAGATTTAGCCAACACAGGAAAGAGAACCTAAGACTAAAAAGAAACCAGGACCTGGTCACAGTGTCTGAGCTCTAAGCCTTATCTGAAGCCAGCATGCTCACCCCCTCACTCTTTAATTATGTTACCCAATAGATTACCTTTTTTGGCTTAAGCCAGTTGTGTTTTCTATTATTTACAGCATTCAATCCTTATAATTTGCTTGTCACTCATCCCTGAGTATAATATGAGGTAACTAATAATAATAATAAATGAATAAAAACACAATTGTACAGCTCCACATACTGTTATAAAATATAACCACTTAACCACTATCCAGAAATATAAGCTTTTCCCAGAAGACCCTCACATGCCCTTGATCACAGCTGTCTCACTAACCCCAAAGGTAACCACTTTCCTGACTTTAATGTAGTCACTTTCTTTTCTTTGACCACCCAAGTATGAATTCCTAAAAACTGGAGTTTAGTTCTTGAATGCTATATAAATTGCATCAAGTAATCAAATATTAGATTTTTTTTTTTTTTTTTTTGAGACAGAGTCTCTCTCTGTCACCTAGGCTGGAGTGCAGTGGCATGATCTCGGCTCACTGCAACCTCCGCCTACTGGGTTCACATGATTCTCCTGCCTCAGCCTCCTGAGTGGCTGGAATTACAGGTGTGCACCACCATGCCCAGCTAATTTTTTATATTTTTAGTGAGACAGGGTTTCACCATGTTGGCCAGGCTTGTTTCAGCTTGAAATGATCCATCCACCTCCGCCTCCCAAAGTGCTAATATTACAGGCGTGAGCCACCATGCCCAGCCTAGATATTCTTTTGTGACTAGCTTTTTCTGCTTAACATTGTGAGATTCAATTACGTTCTTATGAGGCTACAGTTATTTCATTTTTTTTTTTTTTTTTTTTTTGAGTCGGAGTTTCACTCTTGTTACCCAGGCTGGAGTGCAATGGCGCGATCTCGGCTCACCGCAACCTCCGCCTCCTGGGTTCAGGCAATTCTCCTGCCTCAGCCTCCTGAGTAGCTGGGATTACAGGCACGCGCCACCATGCCCAGCTAATTTTTTGTATTTTTAGTAGAGACGGGGTTTCACCATGTTGACCAGGATGGTCTCGATCTCTTGACCTCGTGATCCACCCGCCTCGGCCTCCCAAAGTGCTGGGATTACAGGCGTGAGCCACCGCGCCCGGCCCAGTTATTTCATTTTTATTGTGGCATAGAATTCTATCTATGAATAGCACAGGATTTAATCATCCTACTACTTATGAACATTGAATTTATGAACATTAAATTTTCAGTTTGGAAGCTTTTCCAATCTGAATCATGCTGCTGTCAACATTTTTGCACTTGCCTTCCTGGTGACCATGTGTACACATTTCTCTTGAATTGCTGGGCCACAGGGCCAGCTTTCTTAGGTAACTCCAAACCGTTTCCCAAGGTGATTGCAGCACCTTACTTGCCTAACAGCAGTGTATTTCCTGTTGTTCTATCTCCCAGCCTATAATTGGTATCGTCAGACCTTTTAATTTTAACCATTCTAGTGGGGTTTTTAACTTCCATTTCCCTAATTGCCAGTATGGTTGAGTACTTTTTCGTATTTTGGGGGCCTTTTTAGATTTCCTTTTTGATGAATTGCTCAAAGTCTTTTACACAATTTTTCCTTATGTTGTCTTTGCTTGTTATTTTCTTTTTTAATTTTTGTATGTTACAAATGCAAGTCCTTAGTCAATTATATGTCATGCAAAATGTTCTGTTATATAGATTCCCTTTTTATTCTCAAAACGATGTCTTTTGAGGAAGATGTTTTTAAATTTAATATTTTTTTATGTGTAATGCTTGTTTTAAACTTGTTTTTTTTCTGGGCTCCACAGCGTTATCTCTGTCATGAATTGAGTGTGCATATCTGAATAGATGTGTTTCTGAACTTTGTATTCTATCCCACTGATCTCTTTGTTTAACCTTGTGTTGACACCAAACTCTTCCAATTATTATCACTAAATAAGAAGTCGATATGTGGTAAAACACGTCTTCCCACTTGATTTTCTTTGTTTTGTTTTGTTTTCAAGAGGATCTTGGCTCTTTGCATTTCCATATCAATTTTGGAATCAGCTTGTTAAGTTTCCCAAGATCCTGCTGAAGGTTTTAGTTTCCACACAGAGGTCTTACATATTTCTTATTACATTAATTCCTCCATACCTGATGTTGTTGGGTTTTTTTAAACGTTATTACTAATGTTAATTTACTCTTTTTTTTTTTTTTGAAGTGGAGTCCTCCTCTTTCATCCAGGTTAGAGTGCAGTGGCACAATCTTGGCTCACCACAATCTCCACCTCCCAGGTTCCAGCGAGTCTCCTGACTCAGCCTCCCAAGTAGCTGGGATTACAGGTGCCCACAATCATGCCCGGCTAATTTTTATATTTTTAGTAAAGATGGGGTTTCACCATGTTATTGAGGGTGGTCTCAAACTCCCAACCTCCAAGTGATCCACCCATCTCAGCCTCCCAAAGTACTGAGGTTGCAGTCAGCTGAGATCACACCACTGCATTCCAGCCTGGACAACAAAGCCAGATCCAGTCTCACAAAAAAAGAAAAAAAGTCTTAACCCATGGAGAGTCAACAGATTCTCACAATAGTTGATCAGTTATAAAAAGCCAGCTAGCTTCTACCAGTTATCAGTTATTTATTACATAAACCAGTTATTTATTACACCAGTTATCAGTTATTTATTACATTAACAAAACAATTATGACTGCATATCAGATTTACAGAGCAAATGGAGAATCTACCAATTGTTCAGATTCTATGAAGTTACTACTCCTACGTGTTATATATTCTATAATGTGAAGCAACCTGTGCACCCTGCAAACCAGGGTCCCTTCTAAATCACTGCATGGAGTAGTTTCGTGTAGTAATAGGAGAATCAGTGATATGTGGGTCCTCTTTTATTAATTATGTCACTTGCTGCTATATATCCATATATTCTTTTTAATAAACTGCTATTAAAAAAAAAAAAAAAGATGTGCACCCAGAAGAGAAAGAATCATATTTAGGCACCTGCTAGATGCCAACAACTTGAAGGCCATCAGCAACCTGCACTGCCTCTGCTGGCTTCTGCCCAGGTGGGGTCTGATGCAGCTGCTGGCGCCTAGGGAGGATGTAAGTGGAGCGACAGAGCATAAGTTGACCACAGGCCCTTGCAGGTGCAGAGAGCTCTCACGTTTTGAATGGACATTGAGCCATTTAATTAATATCTTGACTAGACACATTTCTAATTACCAAAGCAAGACTGATTTTTTACTTAAAGTGAGTAGGACTGCCCACTAATTAAGAATTCTTGATATCTGTCCAAGTTTCCTTTGGAAGGCAGAAAAAGAAATTACTCCTTCTGAATAAAAACTTAAAGGGATAGTGAGTAATAAAATCAGATTGCATTTTGATTACATCACGAATCTTGGGAGTTACTTCCAGAGTAAAAAGTTCAGATAAGAAATGATAAAACAATTATGATTGCATATCAGATTTACAGAACAAATGGATGGAAAGATGAGGTAAGCTGGGGTCAGTCCAGGAGTTAAGGAAGGACTTTTCATGCCATGTGAAGGAGTTTGAACAGGAAATCAAGGAAATGCTGAGGAGTTGATGTAGAATAGTAACATTTAGGGCATTTACTATGTTTTAGGTCCTATACTAGGTGATTTACATGAATTACCGAATTTAATTTTCATGAAAAACCTATTACATAGATAGTATAATTATTGCCATTCTAAAAATGAGATAACTGAGGCATAGAAAGGTCGAGTAAGTTGTCCAGAGTCACACAGCTAGCAGCAGCAGAACTCAGATACAACACAGAATTGTTTGGGTTCAATGTGTATGTCCCCCATTATGGTGCACCTGCTTCCTGTCCACTGATAATTCCAGGATAGGTGATGAGTTTGTTCACAGCGTCTAAAACGCAAGCCCCACTGGTCTCTCCTTAGTAATGAATAAATGATTACCTGAAATGACTATATAAACAGAAAAGACCGTAACACTTCAGGAATCTTCCCTGTGAGTTTTCTTTGTTTTTGTTTTGTTTTTGTTTTTTGAGACAGAGTCTCACTTTGTTGCCCAGGCTGGAGTACAGAGTCATAATCTCGGCTCACTGCAACCTCTGCCTCCCGAGTTCAAGCAATTCTGCCTCAGTCTCCCAAGTAGCTGGGACTACAGGCATGAGCACCACTCCCAGCTAATTTTTGTATTTTTAGTAGGGACGGGTTTCACCGTGTTGGCCAGGTTGGTCTCCAACTCCTGACCTCAGGTGATCCACCTGCCTCGGCCTCCCAAAGTGCTGAGATTACAGGTGTGAGCCACTGTGCCAGGCCCCTGTGAGTTTTATTTGATGTCTGATATGGTTTGGCTGTGTCCTCACCCAAATATCATTTTGAACTGTTGCTCCTGTAATTCCCACGTGTCGTGGGAGGGACCCAGTGGGAGGTAATTGAATCATAGGGGTGAGTTTTTCCTTGCTGTTCTTTTGATAGTGAGTAAGTCTCACAAGATCTGATGGTTTTATGAAGGGCAGTTCCCCTGTATACTCACTCTTGCCTGCTGTGATGTAGGATGTGGTTTTGCTTCTCCTTCACTTTCCACCATGATTGTGAGGCCTCCCTAGCCATGTGGAACTATGAGTCCATTAAACCTCTTTTTCTTTATAAATTACCCAGTATCGGGTATATCTTTATTAGCAGTGTGAGAACAGACTAATACAATGTCTCCCCATTGTTTTACAAAATAAGAACGTTTGCTTTGGGCCATAGACTTCTGAGTAGAGTCTGGCAATTAATTACTCTTTCTAAATAGGAAATGGAGGTGGCGGCTAGGACAGTGCAGACTAGAGTTACTCTAACTGGGTTCAAAGCCTGGTTCTGCCTCTTCCCAGCTGTGTGAACTTGGCCAACGTACTCTACTTTTCTTTGCCTAATTTCCTATTTAATAGCACCTACCTCATAGGATTTTGTGTCCTTTATATGTAAATGTGTCATTATACATATAAAGTACTTAGAACAACATCTGGCACAAGGAAAGCAGCACAGCTATGGTCTGAATGTTTATGTTCCCCCAAAATTTATATGCTAAAATCTATTCTCGACTGCAATAGTATTAAAAGGTAAGGTCTCTGGGAGGTGATTAGGTCATGAGGGCTCAGTTCTCTGCAATGGAATTAGAGGCTTGAGGGAGCTCGTTAGCCCCTTCTGCCTCATGAGGACATGTAGAAAGCACTATGTACCAGGAACAGGCTGTCACCAGACACCTCTTGCTGCCTTGTTATTAGACTTGCCTGTCTGTAGAACTGTGAGTGAAATATTTATGTAGTTTATAAATGACCTGATCTAAGATATGTTGTTATAGCAGCTCAAACCAGGATAAGCAGTTACTATCGTCATTGTTATTATTTTTGGCTTATCATGCTCATACTTTCATTATTCAAAGATAATAACGATACTATCAGTCAATATTTACTGAGCACATATTCACAGCATCTGTTAGAGGCTAGGTACTGTATAAATGAATTAGAACACACAATTCCTGCAGATGCTAAGTGTGACGTAAATGAACCAGATCATAATTTCTGCCTTCAAGCCTCTGATGACCCAGTTAGATAGATGGACCTACATGTGTTGTCATGTTATAAAGCTGCTTTGTACATATTTTATCCCTTAATTGATTATAAACTCTTTCTGGCATGAGCCACGGTTTATTCCTTATTGGATCCCTTACTCCCTCTCCCTTCCACTTAGGAGATTGTCTACAGTATGTCTTCAGCTAACTTGTCATCAACTTCCAAAGCCTCATTTTCATTGTCTTTTTTTTGAAACAGAACCTCGCTCTGTCACCCAAGCTGGAGTGCAGTGGTGCGATCTTGGCTCACTGCAACCTCTGCCTCCCAGGCTTAAGCAATTCTCCTGTCACAGCCTCCCAAGTACCTAGGATTACAGGTGCCCCCCACCACGCCCAGCTAATTTTTGTATTTTTATTAGAGATGAGGTTTCACCATGTTGGCCAGGCTGGTCTTAAACTCCTGACCTCAGGTGAACCACCTGCCTCAGCCTCTCAAAGTGCTGGGATTACAGGCATGAGCCACAGTGCCTGGCCACGAAAACCTCGTTTTCAGTAATCTTTCCTTCTGACCACTCCTATAAAGGTTCTGGTCCTTTTTTCATAATGCCTTTGCTTAAGTGTTCTTCTTAGCATCAAGCTTCCAATCCACTGACCCTACTAGCTCTTTATTTCTTCCTCGTATGTCCTTCCATGTCTCTTCACCCACCATAGTTCTATAGTGTGTCATTTCAATGTGCCACTTACAGGGATTCTTGACTCTCTGTCTGCTCTGCACCTACACCTGAGTGGCTGACATTGCTGGATGAATCACACAACCAATCACAAATCTCAAATCTAAGCCTTCAGACCTGCTCCACAATCTCACTGCATTGTCCTGATACGTTTGTTTCCCACTCCCAGAGAGGCATGCTCTGCTTTCTTCTCAAACCTTCTACACCATCCATCCTCTCTCTTCTACTATTTTCAGCTGAGTGAGTAGCTGAGAAAATCGAAGTGATCTGTCAAATCCCTTGTCTATCCACCATGAAATGACCAGACTGTAGCGATATTCTAGGCCTTCTTTCTTGCACCCTAGGAGAGGTTCCCTGGCTTCAATGAAAGATCAGATCCTCCATTAGCAATCTGAATCTCAGCCTCTTGTTTTTTCCAGCATTTAGAATCAGAAATAAATCTCGTTCTTTCCCGTACCATCAAGTCTTCTCTCTACTGAATAATTCCCACTAGCATACGAGTGTGATTAGAATGGCAGTTGTTCAAAAAATGTGTCCGGACATGGTGGCTTGCACCTCCAATCCCAACACTTTGGGAGACCAAGGCAGGAAGATTGCTTGAGGCCAGGAGTTTGAGACCAGTCTGGGCAACCTAGTAAGATCGCATGTCTACAAAAATGTTTTAAAAAATTAGATGGGCATGGAGGCACACACCTTTAATGCCAGCTATTTGGGAGGCTGAGGCAGAAGGATTGCTTGAGCCCAGGAGTTCAAAGCTGCAGTGAGCTATGATTGCGCCACTGCATTCTTGCCTGGTGACAGAGTGAGACCCTGTCTCTTTAAAAAAAAAAAAAAAAAAAAAAAAATCCCTCCTTTGACATCATGCCTCACAACCCTCACCTCCACTTCATTACAAAAAATATCCTGAAAAGTTGTCTATAGCCTCTGCCTCAACTTCCTGCCATCCATTCTCCCTTTAATCCATTCCAATCAGAATTCCACTCCCCCCCAATATTTCACCAAAACTTTTCTAGCAAGATCGTGAAAGATCGTGAAAGACTTCCTCTGGTCCCTTGTCAGTATTGATCTTATTCTGTTTGTCACCAGCAATTTCAAAGGTTGATCACCCCTTTTTTGTGGGTGGGGGGGATGAAGTTTTGCTCTTGTTGCCCAGGTTGGAGTGCAGTGGCACAATCTTGGCTCACTGCAACCTCTGCCTCCCCTGTTCAAGCGATTTTCCTGCCTCCGCCTTCCGAGTAGCTAGGATCACAGCCGCGCGCCACCACACCTGGCTAATTTTTGTATTTTTAGTAGAGACGGGGTTTCGCCCTGTTGACCAGGCTGGTCTCGAACTCCTGACCTCACATGATCCACCCACCTCAGCCTTCCAAAGTGCTGGGATTATAGGTGTGAGCCACCGCACCCATCTGATCATCTCCCCCTTTTAAAAACACTTCCAGGCCGGGTGCGGTGGCTCAAGCCTGTAATCCCAGCACTGTGGGAGGCCGAGGCGGGTGGATCACGAGGTCGAGAGATCGAGACCATCCTGGTCAACATTGTGAAACCCCGTCTCTACTAAAAATACAAAAAATTAGCTGGGCATGGTGGCGCGTGCCAGTAATCCCAGCAACTCAGGAGGCTGAGGCAGGAGAATTGC
>NW_016107606.1:2869660-2887647 GCF_001604975.1 Cebus imitator
AAAAAAAAACCACTTCCTCCTCCTGAATTTTACATTCGATGCTTAGGGCTGCTGTAACAAATGACTACAAATTGAATGGCTTAAGATAAAAGAAATTTATTTCCTTACAGTTTTGGAGGCCAGAAGTTCAAAATCAAGGTGCTAGCAGGGCTGTGCTCTCTCTCTGAAGTCTCTAAAGAGTCTTTCTTGCCTCTTCCTAGCTTCTGGTCACTCCTGGCAATCCCTGGTGTTCCTTGGCTTGTAGCTGACTCACTCTTGTCTCTGCCTCTGTCATCACATGGCCTTTTTGTAAGGACACTAGTCATTGGATTCAGGACCCACTGTAATCAGTATGACCTCATCTGAACTTATTAGATCTAACTAATTAGATCTGCAAAGACCCTATTTTCAAATAGGGTTACATTCTGAAATTCCAGATGGACATGAATTCTGGGGAGAATACTATTTAACCTACCACAGTTTCTGTGACTGCATGCCTTTCCTTGTTTTTCTTCTATCTCATTAGCTGTTCTTTCTCATTCTCATTTGAGGGCTACTTTGTCTTAGCTATAAATATTGGAGCAACCCAAGGCTTGACTCAGGGCCCTTTCACCTTCTCTAAACCCTCTATCTCCTGAGGGGATATCATCCACTCCCATGGTTTTAAAATTCCACTAATGACTTCCAAATTTATATTCCAGCCCTGAGCTGTACCCTCAGCTATGTCCAAATCCCAGCCACCTATTGATGATAGTAGTTAACACTTACTGGACACTCCCTATGTACCAGACCCTGTTTTAAGGTCTTGATATGTATTAACTCATTTAATCCTCACAACAAACTTATGAGGTGAAGAACAATGATAGATTGGACAAAGAAAATGTGGCACATATACACCATGGAATACTACACAGCCATAAAAAACGATGAGTTCGTGTCCTTTGTAGGGACATGAATGGTTCTGGAAACCATCATTCTCAGCAAACTGACACAAGAACAGAAAATCAAACACCACATGTTCTCACTCACAGGCGGGTATTGAACACTGAGAACACATGGACACAGGGAGGGGAGCATCACACACTGAGGTCTGTTGCGGGGGTAGGGGAGGGACAGCAGGGGAGGGGAAGATGGGGAGGGATAATGTGGGGAGAAATGCCAGGTATAGGTGATGGGGGGATGGAGGCAGCAAACCACCTTGCCATGTATGTCCCTATGCAACAATCCTGCATGATCTGCACATGTACCACAGAACCTAAAGTACAAAAAAAAAAAAAAAAAAAAAAAAAAAAAAAAAAAAAAAAAAAAAAAAAAAAAAAAAAAACTTAAGGGGTGAGTACTATTTTTATCCCCAATTCATAGATGAAAAAACTGAGGCACAAAGAGATTAAGTAAATTGTTCAAGCCTACTTAGCTAGGAGCCAGGATTTGAAACTGGGTAAGCTGAGTCTAGAGTCTGCTCTCTTCACCACCACCTGTCCTGCCTTTCCTCTGGGCTCCAGGCTCATATATTCCAATGCATACTTGACATCTGCACCTAGATGTCGAATAGGCATCTTGGAGGTGAACTGAATAGAACGTTGGACTCCTGCCCCTTAATTTCACCTTAATCTTTCATTCCCCGGTCCCACATCTCAGTGTATGGCATCATTAACCCATAGAAGTCAAGTTCAAATTTGATTCTCCTCTTTCCCCATTTACACTAGTCTTCATTCTCATGCCCAGCCAATCCATCAACAAGCCCTTTTGGCTTGACCTCAAGCATAGGTCTCCACTATGTTCATTTCTCTCCATTTTTTACTACCATCCTAGTTCATGCAGAGCTATCATTTCATGTTACTGCAATTAAATTCTACCTGGTCTTTCTGCTTTCACTTTTGTAGTCTCCCCACAACCCAGCAGCTAGATTAATTTTTGGAACATAATCAGATCATGACATGGCCCAGTTTCAAAGTCTTGCAGGTGCCTCATATGTTCAAAATGCATACTCCTGTTCCTAGCCCACAGGGCCCAGCCTGACCTGGCACCTTTGCCTCTCTGCCCTCATCTCTTACCACTTTCCTTCCTCCTCCAGCTTGAGTCATGGGCCTCACTCCTGCTTTTCCAGGAACACCCCAACCCATGCTTGCATCACACCCTCTGCACCTGTTCACACTCCTGACAAAAATGGCAGCAGAAATGCTCCATCCTTGCATCTTCCCTTTCTCTAGGCCTTGGCTCAAACATCACATGCTCAGACAAGACTTTCCAGAATCACTATCTTTTTTTTTTTTTTTCAAGACAGGATTTTACTCTGTCACCCAGACTGGAGTGCAGTGTCACCATCTTGGTTCACTGCAACCTCTGCCTCCTAGGTTCAAGGGATTCTCCTGCTTCAGCCTCCCAAGTAGCTGGGATTATAGGTGTGTGCTACCACTTACAGATAATTTTTGTATTTTAGAAAAGACAGGGTTTCACCATGTTGTCCAAGCTGGTCTTGAGCTCCTGACCTCAGGTGATCCGCCCACCTCAGCCTCCCAAAGTGCTGGGATTACAGGCGTGAGCCACGGCACCCAGCCTAGGACTTCCTGAATCACTAACTAATGTTGTCCAGTTGTCCCCTGATAACTTTTTAGCACACACTATCCTATGTTGTTTGTGTGTGGTTTTTTTTAGACTGAGTCTCACTCTGTTATCCAGCCTGGAAGGCAGTGGCATGATCTCGGCTCACTTGCAACCTCTGCCTCCTGGATTCAAGCAATTTTCCTGCCTCAGCCTCCCAAGTAGCTGAGATTACAGGCACCTGCCACCACGCTCAGCTAATTTTTGTATTTTTAGTAGAGATGGGTTTCGCCATGTTGGCCAAGCTGGTCTCAAACTTCTGACCTCAAGTGATCCACCCACCTCAGCCTCCCAAAGTTCTGGGATTATAGGCATGAGCCACCATGCCTAGTCTGTTTGTTTTTTAATAGGCTTTATCACTATTTAAAAATACTTCATTTATGTTTTATTTATTTGGACAGAGAGGTATTCTGTCTTGTTTACATTTGTATCCCCATTGCCTAGAATGGTGTTCAATACAGAGTAACTACTCAAAATATATTTTTAAAGGGATGAATGAATGAAATTGAGTGTACAGACAAGTGAGGTCAATCATGGCAGGTTGTTTGTAGATCAGTTTTAAGGCATAGCTTGAAACAGGGTAAGGTGGTTCATTCCTATAGTGGAGAAAGGACATTTTTAGCAAAGAAAACAAAATATTCAAAGAAATGAGCAGGTCTTAAATAAGTGACAGATAGAAGCTGATAACTATATTAATTCAGATGATATAGAAAGTTGGTGACTACAGGAATAAAATTAGCTTATCAGAGCAGGGAATCATCACTTAGATGTTGAATGTCAAACTAAGGAGTTTAAATTTATTAATGGCTTCAGCAAATACTGAGTTTCTACTGGATGCAGGTCGTATTCTTGGTACTTTTTATACAATAATGAACAAGCAAGACATAATCTCTATCCTCATGGTATTTACAGTCTAGTGGAAAACTGGCATCAAATACGATTCCATAAGCATTAATACAAATTGTCAAAGTGTGTGCTGAATTAATATTTTGGAAAATTACTCAGTGTGTGTTTTGTCCCCTGCATTGCTTGTTCTCCTTTGGCTCATACCCATTCAATCAGCTCAGTATTCTCCATGTAATGATGCAGAAAATAGATGAATTGCAGCATCCAATATATAACTAACAAAAATCTTGTCTTAGCTCTTGAGTTCCAAAATCCTAGTTTTCAGTAGGCATAGAATATAACTTCTGTCATGAATAGTGATTTGAGAAAATACTCAATGAATCAGAAGAGCAAGGCTTTTCTGACCCAGAGACTGGTAACTTTCCTCTAGGACAGTGGAGAGTCAGAGGGAAGTGATTAGAACTTAGGTGGTGTTGGGTCTTTGCAAAACAGAACCTCTACCCCATCTCGCTGCCCAGGCCAAGCTCCAGGGGATGACAAATTCAAGATTAGTTTGGACTTCATAAGAGCAGAGGAGACTGGTGCTCACTTTCTCCAGGCCCAGCCCAGCAAGTTGACCAACATCGAGTAGAAATGACTTGTAGATGCCTTTGCTCTTGGACTTTGAAACCTCACAGATTCCCCCTGTGCTTCTCTTTGATGCAGAAGAGCAAAGAGATCTCTAGGCATACAGGAGTAGTACTCCAATGAAGCACAGCATTGTTTTTCTGACAGCAAATCTGTCATTTGCCAAGGACTACCAACTCTCCAATTCTTTGATACCAACTGGGTGTCCAACAATTCAATTCAACTCTGACAAAAATTACCTGGAGTTAGTCCAGACCCCACAAGTTATGGACTCGCTTGCATAACAGTGCCTCCTCTTCACATGTTAGCCAAATATGGGGCTCCGAGCTAACTGAACCACCACTGAATCAACTACAAATTTGGGGATTCCCATGACCCTCCCTGTATTAGTTTGTTTTCACGCTGGAGATAACGACAAACCCAAGACTGGGCAATTTACAAAATAAAGAGGTCTAGTAGGCTTACAGTTCCACGTGGCTGGGGAGGCCTCCCAATCATGGCAGAAGTCCAAGTGGCACATCTCACCTGGCAGCAGACAAGAGAAGAGCTTGTGCAGGGAAACTCCTGTTTTTAAAACCATCAGGTCTTGTGAGATTTATTCACTGTCACAAGAACAGAATGGAAAACACCTGAGCCCTTGATTCAATTACCTCCCATCAGATTCCTCCCACAACACATGGCAATTCAAGATGAGATTTGGGTAGGGACACAGCCAAACCCTATCACTCCCCACCCTCCACCAGGTTTGATAATTCGCTGGGAAGACCCACAGAATACAGGAAAGTACCATACTTACCACTGCAGTTTTATTATAAAAAATACGATTGAGAAATAGCCAAGTGGAAGAGATACATACAGCCAGGAAGGAAGTGGAAGGTGGACAGAGCTCCCATGTCCTCTCTGGGAATGCACCCGCCCAGCACATCAGTATGTTCATAAACTTGGAAGATCCCTAAGCCTCATTGTTCAGGAGATTTTACTGAAGTTTCATTACATAGGCGTGATTGATTGGCCATTGGTGATTGAACTCAATCTCTAACCCCTCGGCCCCTCCCCTTCCATGGTTAGGGGATGTGGCTGAAACACCCTGGTGATGAGTTCCATCCTGAAGCTCTCTAGAGACTAAGAATTCTCTCTTTAGCGTAAGGTCAGGTATGATTCAAAGGGGCATGTTATGAATAATAAAAGACAGTCCTATTGGGAAATTCTAAAGGTTTAGAAGCCCTTGTTCCCTGTGTAACTACTCTGCCAGAGGCAAGTCTCAAGCTGTCCAACTTGATGTCACTGGGTTCACCTGGAACCCAGGTGAACTCTCAGGAGGAAAGGGAGGGGGAGTACTGACTCTAATATCATTTTAAATTGCTGTTGAATAAGGGTTCAAATTATAAATTAAAGCCTACTCTTCCTGTCCCTCCCTCCCTTCTTTCCTCTGTCCCTCCCTTGCTGCTTCTCTCCCTTCTCTATCTCTTTATTTCTTTTGTTCACAGAGTCAACAGTGGCTGAGTGCCCATGTGTTTCATGGCGCTTGTCTAGTATATTTTTAAAGGGTGGCACCAGGGTGCTTCTGCTAAAATGGATCTGTTGTTCATGGAGGAGCTGGGGGTAAAGGCCCTGGAAGTGTAGGGAGATCAACAGCTGACAGGGATCAGCCCTTCCAGTCCAAGTGGGACACTGCTGCCTACATTACCTTCCTCACCTTCATCAGCACCGTGTTGTTCTTGCTGTTGCTCATTATCATCCACTGTTGCTGCAGTTGCTGCTGCAACTCCCCTAGATCCCGGAAGGTGAGACCCCAGAAGGGTAACGTGGCCCTAAACCTTAACACCATGACTCCCTGCCAGCCCCTTCCTGTTTGTCCTGCCTTGTAGCAAGTAACAATGCCATGCCTTGTGTTTACCTAGAAAAAATAATTAATTAAATTAATGGTGAGTCACATATTTAGAAAATAATTATTTGCAGAACTGCATTTGTAGATTGAGATCCATTCCTATCATTAAGACTGATCTTACTATTGTAAATAGAGCTATATAAAACTACAAAGGTATCTGTGGAATCCCAACTGGATTCTATTTAAATACCAATAAGAGCTGAGCCCTGCCTACTAACAAGAATAAGAAGATAATTTAGAATAGAATACAGCCATTCAAAGTGGCTGTACAATCTCAAAGTGTAACAACCTGGGACAAGGGTTATAGATCCAGATTTCACTAGAATTAGAGATGTGGACGTGGGACCCTCTCTGGCTATGAAACTCCTATAACTGAGTTATCAGTCCTCAGAATGTTGGGAGAACACAAAACCCTGAGTCCCAGCCAAATCCAGGGTCAATTTGTATCCTCAGTGACCTCCTCCTGAAAGATAACACCAAATGTTTGGTGTGGTATAACGGTCTCCTTCATCTGCCCATTTTAATTTGAAGAGGATCTGTCATTGAAAATAGAGTAAATTATGAAAACTGATTAATCTAAACCCACTGTATTCATATATTCATGGTAAGTTGAGAAATACCTTGTGTACTTGCTATTTAGAATATATGCAATGATTTGGAGAATTTATTAATAGCAGATGAGCAAATCAAACAGAATTACTTTATGATTTAATGTATAACATTTAATTGAATAATTGATTAACTTGTGACTTTAAGTTCAATGTATAAGAAAACTTTACTAGATTTAAAGATACTATTGGAACATTCAGTAGAACCTAATATTCACCATATTTATGTTTAATATGTTAGAGTTGCTTAAATTATTTTTGTTACACAGTTGAATGACTTAAAATGAAAACATGTACATTAAATGTATGAATGTAATTTTTCAACGTTTAAGAATTAAAATTAAGTTTGTAAACGGGCTCACACATTAATCAAAGGCCCCCTTGAAAGTGACTGTTCAAGTCTTATGTATTTATTAATAAAACAATGTGATTTTTATTTTGAATTTTAAAGCTTAAGGACAAATGGTTTTCTGATCTTATAACTTTAAATGGAATATTAGTTTATAAAAATCAAACTCATTATAAATAATCTTCTCTGGTCATAAAAACTGCCGTCACTCATACCTAAAGCCAAGAATCACTTTCTTATAGTGATGGTTTAAACAGATGCAAACAGCAAGCAGATCTCATCACCTTTTCAGTGACATCCATTTAGAAAGGTGCTAGAGCTGACATACAGCAGTTTCTATTGGTTCATTAGAGCCAATGGGGTCCACTTTTCCCAGCTCCTCATTTAGAGACATCTAGTTGATAGCTTGAAATCTGCCTTGGTGGGAGTATTTACATAACAGAGATTGGTAAACACTACCAACAGACCTTCTTTTCCCAGAGAGCCGATTGTGAAACATTTACCAGCACACCAGTACTTCCAGCACTTTTTGCTATTTCAACACTAGAATACTATTTAAAGAATCACTGCATATGATACATGATGTCAAAGAACATTCATATGGTTCTTATGAAACCTTAAGAAAGGGAGGATTATGAGAGATACTGGAAAGAAAATGTCTATAAGACCTGTGTGGTGCTTTGTAAATGGTCGTAATAGGAAGAGAGGAGTGGGTTGTATTTTCTCCCCTGGAATAAGAATCATTTCAAAGCACATCTCTTTGAAGAAGATTACAGAGAGAACATTTCACAATTCGGTTCCCCATCCTCTGTATTTTAAATGTCTCTGCTTCTGCTGTCAAGGATCTCAAGTGCCTTTTTAAAATTCCATATTACTAAGGTAGCTCTGAGTTCTGAATTCTATCACTATTTACTGGTGCAGTTAAATGAACAGAATAATAATTGAATACCAGACTCTCAGTCACTGTCCTGCAAAAACAAAAGCTCTGCAGAGAGCTGGAGAAAAGCGTGCTTTAAAACTGAAAAATGTCTTCCACTTTGCAAATTTGTAGATTCGAGGCAGTGGGATTGAAGACCAACCTGAGGCCTCTACAGATATGTGAAAGGTTCACATGAGAGTTTCTAAAGGGTACCAGGGAAGGAAGTAGAGGGAGACCCTAAGGGCATGCTCCAAATATTATTTTCCCCACAAAAATAAGCGTTCTGCAGAATTTAAAGCTTATGTCACAACATGATGTAAACACCTTTCTCATCAATATTGTGACAAGTATTTCCCTAGATCTCAGAGATATGAAAATGAATAATGTAGTGTTTCCTCGGATCTCAGTGAATAAAAAAGTGAGTAGACTACCTCACTTTGCACACCATAGTTGGGAGAGACAAAATCATAAACAGATTAATTGGAGTACAATGTGGCCAATGCAGAAATTCAGCATTTAGAAGATACCATGGAAGCCCAAGGAGGGGCATGTGACTCAGCCTTGGGTGAGCAGGGGCAGCTTCCTGGGAGAGGCTAAATTTAAGCTGAATATTAAAGAGTAGGGGTAAACCAGATACAGTGTGTGTACGGAGTAGGAGGAATTACAGGCAGAGGGATGAGCATGAGAAAAGACACAGAAATGAGGAACAGCAGAGTGATTTGGCCTTAGACCCTTGGCTGAAGGGTAGATGGGGATAAGGAGAGGAGGGTGGAAGCCTCAAAGTTTTCAGTGAATTATCAAGGAGTAGGGAAATTCGAGTGGACCACGCTGGGTGCAGGCATAAAGGAGGTAGACTGTCTATTGAGTATTAGAAAAAAATAATAAAACTAATTCTAAACAATTCCAAAGATTCTAAACAATGACAACACACTCCTCTCTATCAAGGTGGCTACCCACTAGCACCACTGCATGTTTTTCTTGAAGGTCTGGGGCCAGGAAGTGATGCAGTTGGACTCCTGAGTCGTGCAGATCTGGAGATGCTATAATAACCGAACCTGGGTTAGCCTAACTGACTCCATCTTAGCTGCAAACCTGACAAGCTCTCTCAAGCCTCTCCCTCCCTGCCGCTGCCCCTCAGGTGCATTACTGGGTCATGCTGCACTCAAAGCTTTGCACCGTTAAGAGTGGTTCACACTGTTCACAGCATCTGTAACCATTGCGTCCTGCTTGGCCAGTCTATCTGCTATTGTGAATACCCTCTTTGGTGATCAATTGTATGGAAAGTTCTCCCTGCTACCCCCCTTAGTGATTGTATGGAAATACCCTTGGCAACAAACAACCCTGGGAACCACCTGCCCCCTGGTTACCAGCCTCCTCCTACTAACTTGCCAGTTCTGCTTCTGTTAATTTCCGCTTCAGCTAGGCTGCCCCCTCTCCTACCTAAATCAAGGTATAAAGGGAAATCAAGCCCCTTTCTCGGGCCAAGAGATTTTGAGTGTTAGCTGACTCTTGGTGGCCCTCTGAATAAAGGACTCATAATTTGAACTCAGAGCGTGGCGTTTCCTTCCAACTCGCTCAGTTATTACAACGCCAGCCTCAAAATCTAAGTGAGAGAACATTTTCGTGCATCCCCACCCTTCATCCTAGGCAGATAGAGAGTGTCTCTACTAAACATCCTCAAAGTACTGAGCACTTTTCCTTCATAACCTGAGCAGTTTGTAATTATATCCACCACTGAAGAGAGAGAATGCAAGAGAAAACTACAGGTTTTCAGAAGATATATAGAGTTTGGGACATGTTGAGTTTTATTGGCTTGTAGGAGATCAGGGAGAGATATACGGCAATAAGACATGGACTTTGGACTAAAGCTGTAGGTTCAGGAATCATTAGCATAGAAGTGATAGTTAAATCCTTGGGAGCGGACAAGGTAACCTGGGAAAAACTGAGAAAGATAGTGGGCCAAAAATGGAATGCTAAAAGCTGAATATTTCGTCAAGAGATGTTGGAACAAGTACATATATATAAAAAAGACGATGAAGAAATGCTCGGAGGCCAAAGATGAATCTGGACACACAAAATTGTGGCAAGATTTTCCAGGACCAAATGAAGAGAAAGAACTGGAGATAATTCAGAAAACTAAAAAACAGGTAAATGTCTATAAGGAAAAAGTGAAACCCATGGCGTGTGTATTGGAAGGAAGTTGGTGGAAAAATGGGGAGGTAATGACAGAAACCCTGGAAAAATTTGGGAATGATGGAATCCCATCTGTATTAGCCAGGGTTCTCCAGAGAGACAGAACTAATAGGATATATGTCTTTATGACAGGCAGTTTATTAAGAATTGACTCACACAATCATAGGTAAAGTCCTACGATAGGCAGCCTGCACGTTTAGGAGCAAGGAAGCCAGTAGCAGATCAGTCTGAGTCCCAAAACCTCAAAAGTACGGAAGCCGACAGTGCAGCCTTCAGTCTGTGGCCAAAGGCCCAAGAGCCCGTTGGCAAACTACAATTGTAAATCCAAGAGTCCAAACGCCAAAGAACTTGGAGTCTGATGTTCAAGGGCAGGAAACATCCAGCACTGGAGAAAGATGAAAGCTGGAAGACTCAGCAAGTCAGCTTCTCCCACCTTCTTCTGCCTGCTTTATTCTAGCCAAGTTGGCAGATGATTGGATGGTACTTATCCACATTAAGGGTGGATCTGCCTCTCCCAGACTCAAATGTTAATCTCCTTTGGCAACACCTTCACAGACACACCCAGGAACAATACTTTGCATCCTTCAATCCAATCAAGTTGATACTCAGTATTAACCTTCACAAGTCCACCCCTTATCAACTTGAACCCATATACCTCTCCAGATAAAGACAATAATAAAGTCATAATTACACCTAACATAATACAGCTATCCTTTGTACAACTGGAAGCATGCTAATCCTTAAATTAAATGCTATTACATAAAGTTAACAATACTTAAATGCTGATATGGAGTCAAAATCTTATGATTTTGACACGATAAAGAAAAAAGGAAATAAAATGATATTTTCTTAGTACGAGTGTATACATGCACAAATATATCTTTAGCAAAATGAGTAGGAAATATTCATGACAATTGCAGTCCTTGTTTTTGCAACTGGTCACATGGTCATAGGTGATATTGATAACTACTTTTACTACTACATATTCTGTATTCCTTTTGCCTTCAGCAAGCACTTCAGCCAGTCATGGTTTTTTTACCTAGTGGAATGACCCAAAACTTCATTCCTGAAATGTCTAGGCCATTTGCAGTCCTGTCTAGATTGAGTTGTTGTAGTTTCCCGTTTACCTTAATCACAGGGCATAGTAATACTAAGAGACATCCTTTATTAGTTCATTCACGCTGCTGATAAAGACATTCCTGAGACTGGGAAATTTACAAAAGAAAAAGGTTTATTGGATTTAACAGTTCCATGTGGCTGGAGAGGCCTCAGAGTTATGGTGGAAGGTGAAAGGCAGGTTTCACATGGCAGCAGAGAAGAGAAGAGAGATTGCGCAGGAAAACTCTCCCTTCCCCCTGCCTTTTTTTGAGACAAGGCTGGAGTGCAGTGGTGCAATATAGGCTCATGCAACCTCTGCCTCCTGGGTTCAAGTGATACTCCTGCCTCAGCCTCCCATGTAGCTGGGACTACAGGAGAACACCACCATGCCCAGCTAATTTTTGTATTATTAGTAGAGACAGGGTTTTGCCATATTGTCCAGGCTGGTCTTGATCTTCTGGCCTCAGGTGATCCAACTGCCTCAGCCTCCCAAAGTGCTGGGATTACAGGCATGAGCCACGGTGCCCAGTCAAAACTCCCATTTTTAAAACCATCAGATCTTGTGAGACTTATTCACTATCACTAGAACCATACAGGAAAGGCCCACCCCCATGATTCAATTATCTCCAACCAGGTCCCTCCCACAACATATGGGAATTATGGGAGCTACAAGATGCAATTTGGTTGGGGACACAGAGCCAAACCATATCATTCCACCCCTAACCCCTCCCAAACCTCATGTCGTCACATTTCAAAACTCATCATGCCTTCCCAACAGTCCCCCAAAATCTTAACTCATTTCAGCATTAATCTAAAAGTCCACAGTCCAAAGTCTTATTTGAGACAAGGCAAGTCCCTCCTGCCTATGAACCTGTAAAATCAAAAGCAAGTTAGTTACTTCCTAGGTACAATGGAGGTACAGGCATTGGGTAGATACAGCCATTCTAAACAGGAGAAACTGGCCAAAACAAAGGGGCTACCAGTTCCATGCAAGTCTGAAATCCAGCAGAGCACTAAAATGTTTTTTTTTTTATAGAGATGGGGTCTCACTATGTTGCCCAGGCTGGAGTGCAGTGACTATTCACAGGCGCGATTCCACTACTGATCAGCATGGGAGTTTTGACCTGCTCCATTTCCGACCTGGGATTACAGGCATAAGTCACTATGCCCAGCCAAGAGCTTGTGTCTGATTTTCCATAATTTCAGCTCTTTCTCTACAGGCGATAAGACTCTCATTCAGGGCAATCTTAGAAAATGTTGGACTCAGTATCTGCTTCTGGAGCCAGGAGTTAGAATTCCTGAGTTCATCATTTTCTTTCATCACTTTATCCAGCAAACTTGGGAACAACCAAACAACTTTATTACGTTTCTTGATTCTCCACATATGGTCAAAGGTATTGTTGGGAAAGGTAGCAAAGGAGAAAGGACTTACAGAGTGCCTACATAAATTAGTTATGAGTAACATATAAACAAGGAACAACAAACTGCGGAAGGCCACAGGAAGCCTCTGAGGAGGAAGGCCTCTCCATGCCTCATGTTCCTGTGCAGGGTGACCTAGGCTCTGTTACTATAAACATTGTGCTCAAGGATGTAAAACCCCTTCATAGCACTATGATGTAGCCAGACTTGTAGGCCCGAGTTCCACCAGCTGCACATAGATAATAAACTAAAGAAAACCACGTTTTTGTTTTGTGAAACTCCCAAACTGCCACTGTTATCAATCCTTAAGATGACACACCAGTGCAGCTCACTGATTCACTTCCAGCTCACTGATTCACTCCACCATCACTCCACCCCTACCCTATAGATCAAAGTGATTGCAATAAATAAATAGTGTGGATGATCAGAGCTCGGGACCTTCATTGCCTCCTCCAAAGTAATAAAGCGATGGCCCCCTGGTCATGCTTTCTCTCTTAATCTGTGTTTTTCTCATTCCTTTGTCCCACTGAACTTGGGGTACCCACATGTGATGTAGAGCTGACTCCCTACAGGTATTACGTATAGAGTTGCTAAACTCCTTGCTCTCCAGCGCAGTGAATCAGGAATATCAAATGCATTTATTTTGCGTAACTCTCTAAACAATTCACACCAAGGACTATCAGTGTTTTCTATACTATTTGAAGTAGAGTCCTTAGCATTTTTGGGGTCTAATCAGATTAGACAGCCAATTCCAGAAACCCTGAAGTCAACTAAAGAAATCCATCCGCTGGGCACAGTGGCTCATGCCTGTAATCCCAGCACTTTGAAAAGCTAAGGCAGGTGGATCACCTGAGGTCAGGAGTTTGAGACCAGCCTGACCAATACGTTGAAACCCTGTCTTTAAAAAAAAAAAAGAAGAAGAAGAAGAAATCCATCCTTTAGCATTAGGAGAAATACATAAAGTAGATGACAGGGTGATGAATGCAGACAGCCACCATGCCATGTGTATACCTATGTAACAAACCTGCATGTTCTGCACATGTACCCCAGAACTTAAAGTACAATTTAAAAAAAAAAAGATATCCATCCTTAAAATTTTTGAACCACTCACTCCAGGTACCAAAATCTGTATTAGTCAGGGTTCTCTACAGGGACAGAACTAATAGGATAATGTATATGTGAAAGGCAGTTTACTCAGAAGAATGGACACATGATCACGCTAACAGGTAAAGTCCCATGATAGGCAGTCTGCATGTTGAGTAGCAAGGAAGCCAGTAGCAGATCAGTCTGAATCCCAAAACAAAAGTAGGGAAGCCAACCGTGCAGCCTTCAGTCTGTGGCCGAAGGCCTGAAAGCCCTTTGGCAAACCACTATTGTAAATCCAAGAGTCCAAAAGCCAAAGAACTTAAAATCTGATGTTCAAGGGCAGAAAGCATCCAACACTGGAGAAAGATGAAAGCTGGAAGGCTCAGCAAGTCAGCTTCTCCCACCTTCTTCTGCCTGCTTTATTCTAGCTAAGTTGGCAGTTGATTGAATGGTGCCCGCCCACATTGAGGATGGGTGGGCCTTTCTCAGTCCCTTGACTCAAATGTTAATCTCCTTCGGCAATACCATCACAGACAACCAGAAAAAATACTTTGCATTCTTCAATACAATCAATTTGAGAATATTAACCATCTGGTGGCTTAAGTGGATCTATGGGTCTCTCCCTAAGTCACATATTGAGCCCTTGAGGTGACAAGACCCCAGAGTTTTCCCACAATGCAGTGTGGTGGGGAATATAGTAGTCATGGCCCAGTGTGGTTGAGGAGCCTAGTGAGTGTTTCCCTTGCCTCAAAAACAGAATTGACCCAACAAAGAGACCCACCAGACCAGAAAAGACAGGATCTTGGGTGGACAGATGGGATCATGCAGATCTCAAGGTCAGCTAGGATGATGCCCATCTTAAAAGACACCATTATCTTAAGACCTCAGGCCCAGATTCATTCCATGTGGACCTCATCATTACTCAAGCCTTTGCCCACCCCTACCTCCACCTGAATGTTATCTAAAGCATAAAACCTAGTTGCTTGCGACCAAGTTTCTGCCACTGGGAGGAATAATAACAACAAATAAAAATTAACACAGAGAAAAATAAAGTAATATTTCTTGTGTACTTCAGTTTACAAACTGGAGCCCATATGCTAATTGCAGAAAAATGACTTTATAAATTCTGGATTCATTGAGTCCTTTCTCTGCATGATGTTGATGTTGCATTCAAAGAAGTACAATCCCAACAACTAAAAATGGTGAAACATGAAATTCTGAGCTTTCATATGCATTGCTTGGAAACTGTTTAAGAGGATCCCATTTGTAAACCCCAGGAATGCTCTTCCTGTGCTCTTTGCTCTCTTCCACAATTCTCTCACACCCCATATTGCTCTAGAGCCTCTCATTCACAACTCTACCTCCCCAAACCTTTTTATCCTACAGTTCGCACTATATTTTGCTTTCTAAATTCAAGAATCTGGCTAAGTACCCTGGCTCATGCCTGTATTCCTAATACTTTGGGAAATTGAGGCAGGAGGATCCCTTGAGGTCAGGAGTTCCAGACTGGCCTGGCCAACATAGCAAGACTCTGTCTTTACCAAAAAACAAAATTAGTCAGGCATGATGGGGCACCGCTACAGTCCTAACTACTCAGAAGGCTGAGGCAGGAGGATCATTTAAGCACAGGAGTTCAAAGCTGCAATGAGCTAAGAAGGTGCCACTGCATGGGTGATACAGCAGGACCCCATCTCTTATAAACAAAGAAACAAACAAATCTTTTTAACCCCTAGTTCTTTAATATATAATTTATGTTTCCTTTCCTCCTGTCCTTTTCCCTCTCTTCCTATTCTTTCTTCCTCCTTCCCAAGGTATGGAGGGATTGTGAATCTACTCAGTCAATCTTAAAGGGGGCAATTGGGAGAGGAAAAACAAGGAAATCTTACAGAAAAAAAAATTTTTTTTGAGGCAGAGTCTCACTCTGTTGCCCAGGCTGGAGTGCAGTGGTGTGATCTCTGCTCACTGCAACCTCTGTCCCTGGGGTTCAAGCTATTCTCCTGCCTCATCCTCCCAAATAGCTGGGATTATAGGTGCCTGCCACCACGCCAGGCTAATCTTTATATTTTTAGTAGAGTTAGTAGAGATGGGGTTTCACCATCTAGGGAAGGCTGGTCTTGATCTCCTGACCTCGTGATTCACCTGCCTCGGCCTCCCAAAGTGCTGGGATTACAGGAATGAGCCACCGCGCCCGGCCCACAGACTAATTTTTAAACCACATCTCTTAAGAAAATATGGAGAAGCAAAGAAAGGAAAATGTAAATTACCTGAAATTCTAGCATGTAAATATGTTGATATATTTTCAGACTTTTTCCTATGCATTTATCTCACACACACACACACACACACACACACACTTTGAAAAAAATGGCCGACAGTGTATATATACATACTCTTTTGTAGCCCCCTTTAAGCAACTTACTGTGAATGTCTTTTGCTCTCAAGCTTTGTACTTACATCATTTTCAAAAGCCACACCACTTTCCATTGTGTGAATAAATAATAATTTATGAACTTTTCTCTCACTGTAAGACATTTAGGCATTTTTCCCTGTTGTAAATGATAACCACTACTGTTGTCAATATCCTTATGTAAACTCCTTTGCTCACTTGTGCAATTATTTTTATAGGATCAATTACTGCATGTGAAAATTGGGATGACAAGTATACATGTTGCATTTGCTTTCTAGGGCTGCTGGAACACACTACCACAAACTGGGGAGCTTAAACAACAGAAATGTATGGCCTCACAGTTCTGGAGGCTAAAAGTTTGAGATCAAGGTGTCAGCAGGGTTGATTCCTTCTGAGGGCCTATCCCCTAGCTCTGGTGGTTTGCTGGCTCTCTAGGTGTTCCTTGGCTTCTGCTGCATCGCCCAACCTCCGCCTCCATCTTCACATGGTGTTCTCCCTATGTGTGCACCTCTGTGTCCAATTTCCCATTTTTGTAAGGACACCAGGCATACTGAATCTGAGACACTATGGAACATACAAGCGGAAATACCTACTCAGTAGCTAGATAGGTAGGTCTGGAGTTTAGGAAAGACACAAATGTGAGTCATCAGCACTTCAGTGGCAGTTGACAGTCACGGGGATGAATGAAATCACCCACTACGATCACCCTGTAACGTGAGATAAAAGAAGAGCCAAGGAAAGAATTCTAGGAACCCCAATACTTACAGGATGATTGGAGGGTAAGAAGATCACAAATGTGGCATAATTAGACATGGGCTTCAGGAAGTCAGCACTGGGAGCGATATTATGGAGTAGTTGGAATTAGAAAGAAAGAGGAGACATGTCCCACCTCCTAGCTCTGAAGCACCCTGTGTGTCCACTCCTAACCTCAAGCGCTTCCCTCCCCACCATTGGTAATCACTGCTCTGAAGTTTCTGTTAACCAATCTCTTGCTTTTCTTTATAGTTTAAGCACACACACACACACAGAGACAGACAGACAGACAGACACACACACACACACACACATAACACTAATATGTTGTTCAATTTTTTCTTTTTCTTTTTTTTTTATTTTCTTTTTTCTTTTGAGACGGAGTCTCCCTCTGTCACCAGGTTGGAGTGCAGTGGCATGATCTCAGCTCACTGCAACCTCTGCCTCTTGGGTTCAAGCGATTCTCCTGTCTCAACCTCCTGAGTAGCTGGGACTACAGGCACACGCCACCACGCCCAGCCAATTTTTGTATTTTTAGTAGAGACAGGGTTTCACCATGTTGGCCAGGATGGTCTTGATCTCTTGACCTCGTTCGTGATCCTCCTGCCTCGGCCTCCCAAAGTGCTGGGATTACAGGCGTGAGCCACTGTGCCCAGCCCCAATTTTTTCTGTTTTTAAATGTATATACATGGAATCTTGGGTTAGGAGTTCTTCTACAATTTATTTACTCAAAATTCAATGTTTTGGAAGGATTTATTTTGATATGTGTGGCTATCGATCTTTCACTTTTAGTGCTGTATGGTATTGCATTGCAGGCACATATAACAATTTATTATCATTATTATTGAAAGTAATGACAAATACCACAATTACTTTTGCACCAACTCAAAACTTGTCCACTGTGTTATTCATGGACATTTGGGGACATTTCCAGTGTTTTGCTATTATGAATAATGTTTCCATTAACTTGTTCATACATTTCTCCTGCTTCATCTGCCCAAGAGTGTCTTTCTAGAAAATATACCACAAAGCAGAATGGTTGAATGCCTACCCCCAGGCTTGATACTAGAGAAAAATAGACTCATATGAAAATGAATACCTACCTCACACCATATTCAAAATTCAATTTCATATGAATCAAACCCTAAGTACAAAATGTAAACCTTAAGACTTTTAGGAGAAAGTATGGAATATCTTTTTTTTTTTTTTTTTTT
>NW_016107606.1:2887677-2918961 GCF_001604975.1 Cebus imitator
ATCTCGGCTCACTGCAACCTTGGCCTCCTGGGTTTAAGCAATTCTTCTGCCTCAGCCTCCTGAGTAGCTGGGATTACAGGCTCCTGACGCAACACCCAGATAATTTTTTGTATTTTTAATTAAGACGGGGTTTTACTATGTTGACCAGGCTGGGATTTCACCTCAGGTGATCCACCTGCTTCAGCCTCTTAAAGTGCTGGGATTATAGGCATCAGTCACCATGCCTGGCTGGAATATCTTTATGACTATGGTTAGGAAAGGATTTCTTATACAAAGTTCAGGAATAACCACCCATAAAGCAAAAGGTAATAAATCATAGGAATTAAAAACTTCTTTTCAACCAAAGACATGATAAAAAGAATGAAAAGAGAAGCCATAACTGGGAGAAGATAGTCCTATCATATATATAATAAACAAATATTAGTATCTAGAGTCTATGAATAATTCCTACAAATCAACAAGGAAAAAGACAAACGACTCAGTAGAAAATGAGGAAAAGACTCTTCACAGAAGAGGAAATCCAAATGCCCAGAAACATAGGAAAAGAGATTCGATCTCATTAGTAATCAGATAAATGCAAATTAAAACCACAATGAGAAACTGTTTAAATCCACCAGATTGGCATAAACGTAAAAATAAGACAATACCAAGTTTTGATAAGAACATAGAGCAGTGTAAACTCACACACTCTGGTGGGGGTGTGATTTGCTACAACAACTTTGAAAAGCACTTTGGCATCCCCCAGTAAAGTCAAGTAAGCATGTGTCACATATTAAGCAATTCTACTCCTAAGGTTAAACTAAAAAAAAAATTCTTAGCACATGTGAAGCAAGAGACACCTGCATAAGAAACTCCATTGCACAATAGCCCATAATTGTTCCTAATAGCAAAATATGTTGACACGATTGAAATTTCTATTGACATTAAAATGGATTACAAAATTGTCATCTATTCATATAATGGGATTTTATACAGCAGTGAAAATGAATACGCTACAACCTCACATAATAAATGGATGAATTTCACAACATAGAGGGAGAGCCAAGTAGTAAGTCAGAGAAAGTCACATATGATATGACTTAATAGATGTAGTTTAAAAAACAGACAAAATCAAATAATTGTTTGTTTAGAGTTACCTATACATGTGGTAAGGTCTAAGTTAAACAAAGACAGTCTTAACACAAAATTTAGGATAATAGCTTCCTCGGGGTGGAGGTGAGCATGGGATGATAAACTATGACAAATATTTGAAGGAAAGGACGGAGCTTCTCTGAAGGTCATAATTAAGGGCCTGACTCAGATTGTGGGGTTACAAAAGCCTCCCTGAGGAAAAGGCACGTTGGCTGATACCTGAAGCATGAGAAAGAGTTTAGAGCAGTGCTTCTCAAACAGCACAGATCCCCACCAATTGCTATGGGATACAAAGGTATTTTCAATCATAGTCAGATTTTTTTTTTTTTTTAAAGATGGGGTTTCACCATGATGGCCAGGCTGGTCTTGAACTCCCGACCTCAGGTGATCCACCCACCTCGGCCTCCCAAAGTGCTAGGATTACAGTCATGAGCCACCGTGCCCGGCCCATAGTCAGGTTTTTAATTATTAAAATAGAACTTTATGCAAGTAAACATAAAGGACTATTGGCGTTTCTGCCTTCCTGGAGGAAAAACATCAATTTTTTTTTTTCAAGCTTAGCCTCATTTGAATAGAGTTTGAAAGATTTCAATCTGCTTTAATGGAAGCCAGACTTTGCTTATGGAGGCCATAAGCAAAAAATTCTGAAAATATCCAATTCTTTGAGTTGAAAGAGATTAGAGAGACTTGGTCTTTAGAAAATGCATCAGACATCAAGTTCAAGTAGCTGCAACGAAAACAGCCTTTAAAATATATCAGATAAATGAAAAAAAAATTTAAGGTGGCAATAAAAGATGGTCTGGATGAAAGGATACTTTCACAAAAACATAAATCTGCTTTCACTAGAAGCTAAGATATAAAGGAAGAGTGAGTAAACTGAATAAACTGAAAAAAAAAACTTGCAGAAGAAGAGAGATTGAGCTGTTCTTATCTAGGAGAATGAGATCTGGGAATTGGAGATATTAATAATTAATGCCTCAGACACTGGAGATTGTGTTGAAGATTAATAAAATAAAGTTTTTTCACTGAGATAAAATTCATTTAAAAACACTTTAAAAAATAAATAAAAAATAATAAAAAAAACACTTTAAAGTATACAAACCAGTGGCTTTTAGAAAATTCACAATGTCATAGAACCATCACTACTATCTAACTTTTACATTTTTTGTCACCCTGAAAAGAAACTCCACACACATTAAGCAGTCACTCACGATTCCAGTCCCCACTTCCACCTGAAAACCACTAATCTATGTTTTGCCTCTGTAGATTTACCTATTCTAGACATTTTATATAAATTGAAACATTATGTGGCCTTTTGTGTGGCTTCTTTCACTTAGCTTTACGGCTGAATAACATTCCAATGTATGGGTCTACCACATTCTGTTGATCCCATTCATCTACTCATGGACATGTAGCTTGTTTCTACATTTTTCCTATTATAAACTATGCCTACTATGAACACTCATGTATAAGATTTTATTTGACCATATGATTTGATTCTCTTAGATATATTCCCACGTGTGTGGTTTCTGGGTCATATACTGTAGTAACTCTGTCTTTAACATTTTTAGGAAGCGTTTATTTTTTTAAACAGTGGCTATACTATTTCACATTCCCACTAGCAGGTTTTGAGGGTTCAAGTCTGAGGTTTCCTTGCCAACACTTATTTTGCATTAAAAACAAAATTATGTTATAGCAATCATAGAGGGTGTGAGGTGGTGTCTCACTGTGGTTTGATTTGCATTTCCCTAACAACTGATGATGTTGAGCATCTTTTTATGTGCTTATTGGTTATTTGTATATCTTCTTTGGATAAATGTGCACTCATCTCCTTTACCCATTTTTAATTGGGTTGTTTTTATGTTGTTTTAAGAGTTCTTTATATATTCTGTGTACCAAACCATTATTAGATCTCTGATTTGCAGATATGTTCTCCCATTCTGTGGATTGTCTTTTTACTTTCTTGGTAGCATCCTTTGATGCACAAAAATTTTTACTTTTGATGAAGTCCAAGTTTTTTCTTTTTCTTTTCTTGTGCCTCTGGTGTAATATTTAAAAAATCACTGCCTAATCCAAGGTCATGAACATTAACACCTATGTTATTAAAATGGAGTTCTGAGGAAGCTGGATTTATATGGCTATGGTAAATGTATCTTTAAAAACTTTTGAAGGAAAAAGCAATAAAACCTACACTAAATTATTGAAGAAATCAAAATAACAATTGCACTTATGGATAATGTTAAAAGTCTCAAAGATGAACTAGCTTCATTGCAGACTGAAAAATTCAGTTTGAAAGTGAGGGCTGGGCGCGGTGGCTCAAGCCTGTAATCCCAGCACTTTGGGAGGCCAAGGCGGGTGGATCACGAGGTCAAGAGATCGAGACCATCCTGGTCAACATGGTGAAACCCCGTCTCTACTAAAAATACAAAAAATTAGCTGGGCATGGTGGTGCGTGCCTGTAGTCCCGGCTACTCGGGAGGCTGAGGCAGAATTGCCTGAACCCAGGAGGCGGAGGTTGCAGTGAGCCGAGATCGCGCCATTGCACTCCAGCCTGGGTAACATGAGTGAAACTCCGTCTCAAAAAAAAAAAAAAAAAGAAAGAAAGTGAGATTTCAGAGCTTCAGCAGAAATTTAATCATTATTAAACTGCATCAATAAAATAAAATGATTATGCAAGATTCAATTTAAAGTGATTTACTATGGAAAGATAGAGTAGAATCTTTCCAAACCAGATGAAAAAATCATTCATGCATCTGAGGTGCTAGACATCTTCAGAATTCCTAGTCAAAATTCTTTCTTTTTTTTTTTTTTTTTTTGAGACAGGGTCTCTCTCTGTTGCTCAGGCTGGAGTGCAGTGACACAATCACAGCTCACTGCAGCCTCGACCTCCTGGGTTCAAATGATCCTCCCACCTCAGCCTCCCAAGTAGCTAGAACCACAAACATGCACCACTATACGTAGCTAATTTTTTTTAATTATTTTTTTGTGGAGACAGAGTCTCCCTATGTTGCCCAGGCTCATCTCAAACTTCTGGGCTCAAGACATGCTCCTGCCTTTGCCTCATAAAGTATTGGGATTATAGGTGTGAGCTACCACACCCAGCTCAAGTTAAAATTCTTCTAGAAAAATTAGAAAAAGCCATTAGGTCTTATCAATTATGGTGAGGAAAAAAAAACTCTTAATATTTGGTTGAGAGCTCTATTGGCTGAGAAAAACTTTGATAAATAAATAAAACCCATACTTTGGAGAAATAATAATTTAGGAAGAACTTAAGTTTCAGCTTTTTAAAAAGTGTCTCTATGTCCCTGATATTTCAAAAGGAGAATTTGGCAGAGGTATGGGAAGTACTAGAATCCCCTGGTACCAGGACAGTGGAGCATTAGGTTGGGATGGCTCAGGGATCCAGGATCTGTGCCTAGTGTGGACCAGACTCCTCCATCAGGCCAACTCCATCAGGATGCAGCAATTCCCCCACAACAACAGAGTTTCTCCTCGTACTCCTTTGCTGCCCTTTTTCAATGATATTCAGTGCTCAAGGCCTTCTTTTGATGATGTTGAGAGGCACACATTTCCATCTTTCAGAAATGGAAACCAACAGGAAAGACAGTGCAGATGATCTTGGTCACTTAATTATGCCAGATTCAACCCTTCCACCTGGACAGGAGGCAGCTGCCCAGGCTCTGTTCTTCTATCTCATCTTCCTGTCAGATGGCACAGATGTGTCCCAGGGGAATGTTTCTGAGAAGTGAAACTTCTATCATGCTCTCTTCTCTGGAAAGCCATCATGCATCTCCCCAGAGATTCTTTCCTCAGGGATGGCCATGGCTCAGTACATCCTTCACTGGCAACAAGAAACATGTCTTCATTAGTGCTGGATTTTGTCTTCTGTTCACACAACTTGAAAACAGAAGTGATGCACCTTCAGAATTGATCCTGCCTCCCAAGAAGCCTATTTCCAAAGATCAGAATCATAAAATGCATTTTTGCTTTCTTCTTAAGCAATTTCGATATTTTCTGTCAGTTTCATTGCCATTAAGTGATTATTCCCTGCTTCAAATGAAAGCTAGAGAAAATTACACATCTTATGATACTGTTTTATAACTGTAGATTACATAAATGTGAATTTTTAAGCAAATTGTTTTCATTTTATTCTATTTGTATGTTAATTATACTATTTTTGTTGTTGTTAAGTTCACTAAAATAATTCAGAAACACAGCAAAAAGATAATTTTGAATATTTTCTCTTTTAGTTTTATTGCTATTATTATATAAGTACTCAAATGGAAATATGATAGAATTATAATTCTCAGGATAGTGTTTTACAAACACATATTATATAAATGGAAGTTATCTTAGTAAATTGCCTCAATTTTATTTGATTTCTACATAAAGTACATTCTTTTCAACATTGCTATTTAACAAGTCTCTTTTGTTGGTCCAGAAAAATAGCAATAGTTTTATCTTCTAAAGTATTTTTCAATTTCTCTGCCTTAGTTTCTCTGTAGTAGTTATGTAATTACACAATTGCTCAAATGGAAGCTCAATAGAACTATCATTTTTAGGATAGTATTTATCAATTTGTTTTCAAATGGATTTCATTTTCTTCAATCTCTAGATAGTATGAAAACAGTACTTCAATTGCTGGTGTTTAACAAGTCCCCAGTAACATGAACTGTAGTTGTAGTAAGTTTTACAAGAGCAGTTGTGTAAACACCTGGAGACATTTGAAATTCAAACTGAATTTGAATAAACTATTTCTGTATAGCAGGGGCTGAATTTACTCTAAATAATATATTTATCTAAACAAATGTCAGTTTAAAAAGAGCTGTCTTAAAATAATTTCCTTTCCTGGCTGACTTAAAATCTAGGAGAAAACTACATTATTTTCTTCTGTCAAACATGCTATAGATCCTTAGGGACCTGGGTTTTCCTTTAGGGATCACAGTCTTACATCTATTAAAGGTAAAACATGGCTGGGCATGGTGGCTCACGCCTGTAATTCCAGCACTTTAGGAGGTCGAGGTGACAAGATTTATTAAGCTCAGGAGTTCAAGACCAGCCTGGGCAACAAGGTGAGATCCTGTCTCTACAAAATAGAAACAAAAAATTATCTGAGCATGGTGGTGCATGCCTGTGATCCCAGCTACTCAGGAAGCTGAGGAAGGAGTATCACTTGAGCCCCGAATGTTGAAGCTACAGTTAGCTATAATTTTGCCACTGTACTCCTGCCTGTGGGTAACAGAGCAACACCCTGTATCAAATTTAAAAAACAAAAAGGGACTCTCTGCTCCTCCTGTTCGACAGACAGCCGCATCTTGTCTCCCATCGCCAGCCACATCCCTGAGACACCATGGGGAAGTGAAGGTCGGAGTAAACGGATTTGGTTGTATTGGGCACCTGGTCACCAGGGCTGCTTTTAACTCTGGTGAAGTGGATATTGTCACCATCAATGATTCCTTCATTGATCTCAACTACATGGTCTACATGTTCCAGTATGATTCCACCCATGGCAAATTCCATGGCACTGTCAAGGTTGAGAACGGGAAGCTTGTCATCAATGGAAATCCCATCACCATCTTCCAGGAGCGAGATCCCTCCAAAATCAAGTGGGGCGATGCTGGCGCTGGGTACGTGGTGGAGTCCACTGGCGTCTTCACCACCATCGAGAAGGCTGGGGCTCACTTGCAGGGGGGAGCCAAAAGGATCACCATATCTGTCTCCTCTGCTGATGCCCCCATGTTTGTGATGGGTGTGAACCATGAGAAGTATGACAACAGCCTCAAAATTGTCAGCAATGTCTCCTGCACCACCAACTGCTTAGCGCCTCTGGCCAAGGTCATCCATGACAACTTTGGTATTGTGGAAGGACTCATGACCACCGTCCACGCCATCACTGCCACCCAGAAGACCGTGGATGGCCCCTCCGGGAAACTGTGGCGTGATGGACATGGGGCTCTCCAGAACATCATCCCTGCCTCTACTGGCGCTGCCAAGGCCGTGGGCAAGGTCATCCCTGAGCTGAACGGGAAGCTCACTGGCATGACCTTCCGTGTCCCCACTGCCAACATGTCAGTGGTGAACCTGACCTACCGTCTGGAAAAACCTGCCAAATATGATGACATCAAGAAGGTGGTGAAGCAGGTGTCAGAGGCCCCCTCAAGGGCATCCGGGGATACACTGAGCACCAGGTGGTGTCCTCTGACTTCAACAGCGACACTCATTCTTCCACCTTCGATGCTGGGGCTGGCATTGCCCTCAATGACCGCTTCGTCAAGCTCATTTCCTGGTATGACAATGAATTTGGCTACAGCAACAGGGTGGTGGACCTTATGTTCCACATGGCCTCCAAGGAGTAAGACCCCTGGACCACCAGCCTCAGCGAGAGCACCAGAGGAAGAGAGGCCCTGACTGCTGGGGAGTCCCTGACACACTGAGTCCCCCACCACACTGAATTGCCCCTCCTCACAGTTTCCATGCAGACCCCTTGAAAAGGGAGGGGCCTAGGGAGCCCCACCTTGTGTACCATCAATAAAGTCCCCTGTGCTTAGCTGAAAAAATAAATAAATAAATAAATAAAAACCAAAAAGGGCAAAACATACCTTTAAAATAAAGGGGAAAAACCTGCCTATAATCTATTTTAAGTCTTCTGTGAGGTAGTATTGTACACTGACAGCTAAGATTGAGACTTCCCTGTGGAAGGCAATGAAAAAAACAGGTAACACATTTTTTCACACCCAAAATCTGTTTCTCACATATACATGCCCTCCTTCAGAGGGTTCTTTGACTTACTGTTAGCAACTACTACAGCTTTTGTCTCTGCAGGTGCCCAAGAACTGTTGAGTGAATTAAATTTCATTTTGAGATACTAATTAAATGTATTTTAAGTGATGTCTTAAAAAGGACAAATGACTACATATTTCTCCACAAACAATGAATAAAATAGTTTTAAGAAAGTTTGGAGTGGGTGCTTAAAGCTATATTTTGGGGGGGAGGTGGCTTGATTTTTAAAATTTCCTGTGGACACATTTTGGATTATTTCAATTCCAATGTGAAACCAAATTGGAGAAATTGAAAATAAATTATATAAAAATTATAATAAAGAAATATACAGCATAGAAGAATAAATGAGAGACAGAATAAAGGGTTAAAAGTACAGATTCCAGAGCTGTCCAGTACAGCAGCCACCAGCCACATGTGGCTACTGAGCATTTGAAACATGGCTAGCATGGACTGAGATGCATTGTGAGTATGAAATACACAATGGATTTAACATGATTTAGTACAAAGAAAAGTCTGTGAAATCTCTCTTTTTCTGTTTTCCCTCATCAGAACTCTACTTTTGCATTCAGAGAGGCAGGGGATGCCTCATCCTTTGAACACTGACACATTAAGAGCATCACAGAGGTAAGAACTGAACCCAAGCACAACAGGAGGGGATGTTAAGCAAGATCTAAAAATCAAGGTGATCAACAAGAACAGTAATATTTTCTTTTTCAGGAAAAAAGAATGGAAAAAATAGAAGGTAGTGGGGCACGATGTATAAAACAATGTGTTGCTTTTTGTTTTTTGTTTTTGAGTTGGAGTCTCACTCTGTTGCCCAGGCTGAAGTGCCGTGGCACTCAGCTCATTGCAACCTCCACTTCCCAGGTTCAAGTGATTCTCCTGCCTCAGCCTCCCAAGTAGCTGGAATTACAGGCATGCATCACCACACCCGGCTAATTTTTGTATTTTTAGTAAAGACGGGGTTTCACTATATTGGCCAGGCTGGTCTTGAACTCCTGACCTCGTGATCCATGTGCCTCGGCCTCCCAAAGTGCTGGGATTACAGGTGTGAGACACTGTGCCCGGCCCAAACACTGTGTTTTGAATGACTTCAGATTCTATGACTATGTGGAGGGTGGAGGGGTTTGCTGGGTTGGTGCAATGTCATGTGATTACTGGAAATTATTCTGTTTTTCTCAATAAAATTTCAAGAATTCAGTTAAGTTAGATTTCAGCAAACTTAATTACCTTGCCAGGCATTTGTTTTTCAGAAACAATAATCTATGTATTTTGTTCAATTAGTAGTAGGCCCATGGGTTGTTTTGTAAATCATAAGTAAAATAGAGACTCTAAAAGTCATTTATTGAGCAATTACCACGTTCTGGGCAATGACCTTGTGAGAGAAATACCATTATGCCTATTTTACTGATATGAGAAGTGAACCAAAAAGAGGTAATTTGT
The DNA here is from genome assembly GCF_001604975.1 of Cebus imitator. Classification (NCBI taxonomy): domain Eukaryota; kingdom Metazoa; phylum Chordata; class Mammalia; order Primates; family Cebidae; genus Cebus; species Cebus imitator. The sequence goes on from NW_016107606.1 coordinate 2,897,032, forward strand.
CCAAAGAAATATGCCAAAGAAGTAGGGGAGCTGATTTGTACCCACAAATCGTTCTTCATTAATTCTCTTTCAGCTGGGGAAGGAAATTTCAAATGTTAAGTATATGTCCTGATTTTATCTTATGTACACCATATTAAAACTCAGAAGGACTGGGTAGGCAATTGAAATCAACCTGCAAACTTTTCTCCCTCTCCCCACTCACTCAATCTAGTCAATAATTAGAAGACAGAATCAAGGAGTGATTTCTTGGTGTCTGAAAAAGACTATGATGACTGAAGGAAATATAGAGTACACTAGATCACAAAATATAATTCTTGCATGGTGATGGTGAGGGTTCAGTTCTCGTTCTCCTCCATCACAATCCTATGCATATATGCCATCAGGACAAACAATTGCAAATAAAGGCAAACTGCTGATTATGTGAGGGTGGGGCAGAGTGGAGAATGAATCGGCTGTTAAAATAAATCATCTGGTCAACTATTAACCCCAGGCAAGCACAAAAACCCAGAGAACATTATGAAAAGATATTCTTAAGCACTAGGTGTTTTTAGGAATTCTAGAAACAAAGACTAAGATAATACTTTTTACAGATTATTATTTTTTTTAGAGCAGTTTTAAGCTAACAGCAAAATTGAAAGGTGCATAGATGGCCAGGTGCGGTGGCTCACACCTGTAATCCCAGCACTTTGGGAGGTGGAGGTGGGCAGATCACTTGAGACCAGGAGTACGAGACCAGCCTGGCCAACATGGCGAAACTCCTTCTCTACTAAAAATACAAAAATTAAGCGGGTGGTAATGGCATGCGCCTGTAATCCCAGCTACTTGGGAGGCTGAGGCAGGAGAATCACTTGAACCCAGGAGGCAGAGGTTGCAGTGAGCCAAGATTGCATCACTACACNAAAAAAAAAAAAAAAAAAAGATACAGAAATTTCCCATATACCCACTACCCCGTTCAGGAACAACAGCCTTCCCTACTACCAACATCTGCCATTAGAGTGGTACCTTCGTTACGATCAATTAACTTATACTGACATATCATTATCACCCAATTATTATTAAACAATCGCTCCTTTTCTTATCTTTTTTTGTGGTTATTAGAAAATTTAAAATTACATATATGTGGCTTGTATTATATTTCTATTGAACAATGTTGCTCTAGTGTCAACCTTCCTGGGTCTAAAATCCTCCACAAACCTGAGGTGTGACCTTAAACACCTAACATCACTATGTCTCAGTTTCCTTATTAGCATAATGGGCTTAAAGACAATATTTTAAAGCAAGGGTCCCCAGCCTTTTTGGCACCAGGGACCAGTTTCTTGGAAGACAATTTTTCCACGGAATGGGAATGGGGGTGGGGAGGTGGTTTTGGTATGAAATTTTTCCATCTCAGATTCTCATAAGGAGTGCCCAACCTAGATCCCTCGCATGTGCAGTTCACAATAGAGTTCCTGTTTCTGCTCCTGTGAGAATCTAGTGCCACCACTGATCTGACAGGAGGCAGAGCTTGGTCGGTAATGCTCATGCGCCACACTCACCTCCTGCCATGCGGCCTGCTTCCTAACAGGCCGTGGATCTTACCCATCTGTGGCCCAGGGGTTGAGGACCCCTGCTTTAAAGGGTTAAGAGCAATTCTTAGACATTCTGATGTTGGCATGTGCCAACGATTAGTAATAATAGCAAGGGTACCAGCAAAATAATCAAAGAGCGGGCCTGTTCAGAGACAGAACAGAATTGGAAGTGGGATATAGTTGAAAAATAGAATGATCACCAGAGCAGTTTATGAAAACACACATACAAATAGAAACAATACAAAGCAAGCAGGTAGCTGGTTAATGTTTAAAGTTACATTTTCGAGGGTCATAAAAGCTTCATGCCTATATCAGATGTTACAGAGGAAATCTGGAGGAAATAGTGCCAGATGTCAGCTATGCTGACCATTGACTGAAAATAAAAATAAATACATCTACAAAGCAAGGACAGTGGTACATCTGTGGCAGTTAACTGGAGTCTTAGGCTTACATCACCCAGCCTTCTTGAGGATGCAGAAACGGAGTTAAGTCAACATCAGAGGCAGAGCACCAAGCAACAAAATCTGATTTTAAATAGATAGCAGCCAGTGATTTTCTCAAACCATGAGTAAAACACAGACATCTATAGTTTGCCCATTTTTTGTTTGGAGACAGAAAGTTTTAATTTGATACTCATAAGGTTGAGAGAATTAAATGAAATATTACATCTATGATGTTTACATGCATGAATAATAGCTGTTATTATTATTAAAATATTAACTGGGAGTATTACTATGGGAAAGCCATGAGGATAAAAAAGTTATAGGCTAGATTCACCATAAAAATAATAATAAGTGTGATTCACATCAAAATTGGAATTATTACAATATAATCAGATTCAGAGAGTTTTTTTTTTAGAGTCAGGGTCCCATTCTGTTACCCAGGCTGGAGTGCAGTGGCATGCTCATGGCTCACTACAGCCTTGAACTCCTGAGCTCGAGTGATTCTCATATCTCAGTCTTCTGAGTAGCTGCGGCTACAGGCATGCACCAGCACTCCTGATTAAGTTTTTCTATTTTTAATAGAGACAGGGTCTCACTTTGTTGGCCAGGCTGGACTCAGTCTCCTGGCCTAAAGTGATCCTCCTGCCTTAGCTTTCCAAAGTGCCGGGATTCCAGGAGTAAGCCACCACACCCAACCTCAGAGAGAGTAATTTTAAGAAAAAAATTAATGTAGAAATCACTGTTGATGTAAAATACGGGGGATTTCAAGATCAGAGAGTCATGAACTAATTTGGAACTATTTAATACTTTTTACATTTGCTAGTAACAGTGACAGCAGAAAATACATTTCCAGGTGGTATAATTTAAAATTAATATAAATCCAAAGAGCTAAGATATGAACGGAGAAGAAGAAAATGAGTGATTTTCTTATGGATAAAATGTGACTATCATTAAAAAATAGAGTGGGTGAATGAATAATAAATTAACTAGAATATTAAGGGAAGAAAAAGTAACATTGAAACTTGTTGGGAAAATAATACTGTTAACTGTCAATGTAGAAGAACTTCACTTCAGGAGTGGCTATTTGGCCTACAGAGAGGCTCTCATCCCTGAGAACCCTCCCCAGTACACAGGGGCAAGCTCAGGTGGAACCTGATCCCTTAGGCAGAACTGATTGGTTCAGAGACAGACATGTGGCCTAAGTGAGGACAATAAGATTCTATCTGAGAATTCTGGAATGTGGAGCTAAGCAATACAGACTGGGAGTCATAGTCATATGAATGGCAGTGCTCCAGAGAGAAGGCCTGTGGATCTAGAATTTATTGTTGATCTTGAACTCACCTTGGCTCCTGGTTCAACAGCATGCATAACTGTGTCTGGTGCTGTGCCCTTTCTAATAGTGCTCTCCTGCTTCCTCTCCACAACCCCCTTTAGGCTCAAGCTAGCATGGTTAAGTTACTGTTATTTAAAATCATAACTAATATTTCAAAACTAGTCACTTGAGGACTTTGATATAGTATCAAGAGAAAATTTACCACTTTGGTGTTTTCAATGAAATTCTAAATACTGAATGTAAGTTTTCTATGAAATTTATTTAAGAATGAATGATGAAGCTTTGACAATTCTAAGAGAGATAAATACAGATACCAGGGAAGTAATAACAGCTATCAATAAAGAGGAAGAGTATGATTTTCCATTTGGCTTTATGGATTATATGATTCTTAATGTTTCTCATTTTGCAAATGGAAGATTGATGGAAACAGTCAAAATCTAGCCCAGGCCCACAGGCTGTTGTATGAGAACTACTAAACCACAGAGGCTCTGAAATACAGAATGTTATTTGTCTTTTTATCTTTTGGCTATTCAATAAGCTCATTTTTACAAATGGGAAATTGAGGTCAGGGGAAATTGATTTTCTCAAGGTCGGGAGGGTAATTTTAGGCAAGGCTGCTTCTAGAACCCTGTCTATTGCTCTTTAGAAATAAACACATTGCTAAAGAAATGTCTCCTGAAGATTGGAAGCATAATGAATAAAACAAGGTAGCCTGTTCATTACAGACAGCTTATTGGTAATCAAAGCTTGCTTTGTGGTGTTGTAAATGTTTAGACTGTAACTGTCTAGACATTTCATTAATATTTTTTGAAGCACGGGATATATTAATTTATTCACTTATGAGTCACTGTGGATATAAGAAAAACAAATAAATGAATTACCCTTATAATATTAAATACCACAACATAACAGTTTGATGTTGTTTTTTAAGATTTCAAATTGAATGTTGACTGGGAAGCAATATATTATGCTAAATTTTTCATCTCAGATATAGTACCCTTAGTCTAGCATTTGTGGGTAAGGATATTGTAATTACTATTCCCAGGAATAAGAATATACTATCTCTAATGCACATGATTTTGGATATAAAAGAGAAGCACACATTTTATTGTTCCTATTAAAACTGTGCATAGGACATCTATGGAAGGTCTGTTCTACTTCTATCCTTCAACTGAGGAAAAATTTCTACTCGATATTCTTCCCTATAAATGATGGTGAAATTAAGTGAATGTAGATATTCTGCCACCCTGCAATCTCTACTAACTTTGAGATTATCATTTTGTTTACTAAATAAAAAAACTAACATATTAACCTGTGTCAACGAAAAGTAGAAAAGTAGAATCAGTTTTTTATAATGAGTACATATTATTATTACTATTATTATTATTAATTATTGAGACAGAGTTTCACTCTTGTTGCCCAGGCTGTAGTGCAATGGTGCAATCTTGGCTCACTGCAACCTCTGCTTCCCAGGTTAAAACGATTCTCCTGCTTCAGCCTCCTAAGTGGCTGGGATCACAGGTGCCTGCCACCATGCCCAGCTAATTTTTTGTGTTTTTAGTAGAGAGGGGGTTTCACCATGTTGGCCAGGCTGGTCTCAAACTCCTGACCTCAGGTGATCCACCTGCCTCAGCCTCCCAAAGTGCTGGGATTACAGGTGTGAGCCACCACGTCTGGCTGAGTACATATTATTTTTATAAATGAGAGAAAATGCATTTTACTGTTAGAATAAGTAGAATCAAATCATGATAATATTTTTCACCCCGTTAGTAATTTTTCAACCCTATATATAGGTTAAGCTTGCTATATTTATTCAGTTAGTTTTGTTTTGTTTGCTATATCATATGTAGTTATGTTTTGTTTTCAAAATGAAAAGAAAAAATTGCCTTTTTTTCTCATTGTAAAATTAATACAGAGACTTCCAGTTCCAAGACAGTTCCAGTTGCACATCTCCCTATTCTTCTGCTAAGTATAGCTAAATACCCTGGGCAATACATGTAAAATAAACATAAGGAGACTCTGGAAGGTAGAGATGAGGCAGTTTGGGTATTTACATTAAAAAACATGCCAGCAAATTCTCTGGGCTTTCTTTTTGCTTCATGTATCCCAGACTGGGTACTGACAAACAGGCAACCTAGAAATACCAGGGGGTTCATATAATGCCCTCCATCCCTACCCTGAGCCTGCTGTCTCTAGACAAAGGAACAGGAAAGGGACAGCCTATCAAGGAAGAAAATATTTAGTTAATAACCACCAGTGCATAAAGGCTACCATGGGAGGCCTGAGTCTGCTATCCTTAGAAATTCTTGTTTGCAAGATTGGTCTTCTGCTGGCATCTGGGAACATCCTACAGTTCTTACATAGATATGAAACTTTCCTAAAACGGTAAGAATGGCTCACTGAGCCTAGACTGATGGCAAACAATGTAACTTCTGCTGCACAGCTGCTTTCCTTCTGAAAGTCTGCAATATTGATAGATGCAAGACAAAGGGTATCTACATGATTGATATAGTTTGTCTGTGACCCCAGCCAAATCTCATCTTGTATTGTAATTCCCATAATTCCCATATGTTGAAGGAGGGTCCTGGTGGGAGGTGATTGAACCATAGGAGTGGTTTCCCCCATGCTGTTCTCATGATGATGAGTGAGTTTTCACATGATCTGATGGTTTTCTAAATGCCTGGAATTTCCCCTGCTTGCACATTCTCTCCTGCTGCCATGTGAAGAAGGTCCTTGCTTCCTCTTCACCTTCCACCATTATTGTAAGTTTCCTGAGTCCCACTGAACTATATGGAACTGTGAGTCAATTACACCTCTTTCCTTTATAAGCTACCCAGTCTTGGGCAGTTCTTTATAGCAGCAGTTGAAGGGGACTAATACAATAATTAACTGTCCCCAAAACCTAGGGCACTGAGTCTCTAATAATCTTCCTTTGCAGACACAATTCATCCCTGTTGTCACAGTTCCCTATTAACAAAATTAAGTGTGCTCTACATAATTTCCCTGGGAGAGAATCCTTAGAATCTTGTGCCTGGTTTCCTCCAGACTTCATTCCATGAGGCTATTCATTTTGCTCATTTTATTTGTGACTGCAACTATATGGTGAGCCCTGTGAGTCCTCCTAGTGAAACACTGAACCTGGGAGTGTTCTTGGAGACCCCTGACACACTGCTATACTCCAATTAAATATCACAGAAAAAGCAGTGGTCCCACCCCCACCCTTCAGTAGCAGCTGAATGGGAAGCTCAGAATTTATCACCCTTGCTGGACTATAGAGTCTCCTAAACCCCCACCAGGTTGGTTTCAGAGAAGACTGAGTGGGAAGCCAAACTTTCACCATCTTCCAGTGGTAATGAGTCCCCCAACACACCCTCCGAAGTGTCAGTAGAGGCCATGTGAGGATGTAACAGTGAAACAGCAAAAGAACTAACATAACTAATCCAGTTTTTGTTTAAGGGGACTTTACTCATTCCTGCATGTAGGCTAGGATAATTTAGAACACTGAGATAATATGCCAAAACAGCAATCATATAGTTTTTAGAACTAACTCTAGGATTAAAGGAGAAGTATGTAAACAGCTAACTATGTTTTGTTGAAGATTTATAGGAGCATTTGTGACATGACCAAGGACAAAGAAGTTCCCAACCACTCTGAACCCTCATTGGTGCCCAGATGTCCGCGGTTATTGGTCACCTCTTGATCTCATATCCCTCCTCTTCCTCTTCCCTTTAACATAAAAAGAACCTAATATTTGTACTGACTTAAGATGGTAGTTTACAATGATAGTCCACCATCTTCTCAGTTAGTTGGCTCTCTGAATAAATCTGCTTTTCCTTCCACCAACCATCGTTTTTCATGCCTGGCTTTCAAGCAGTGAGCAGCTGAACCTGGGTTCAGTTACAAGGGACAGTAATGAGGCATCTCTCTCCCTCCCAATCAGGGTAGTATCAGTGGAGGCTGAGTGGGGAGCATGAACTCCCAACCTTGCCCAACAGTAATGAGATAACTTCCCCACCAACCTAGGTTGTCAAAGGAGGCCTGATGGAGAGCTTTCACTTCCTCCCCAGCCAGAGAGTTTGAAGGTGTCATCTCCCTTCTAACAATTCAGTGTCAGAGAAGTCCTGATGAAACAGAAAATTTAAATAAGATTTAGCACCAAGATAATACAGATGTTGGAATGATGTGATCTTAGCCTACATAATAAGGGTTTTAAAGCAGTCGTCATAAAAATGCTTTAATGAACAGCTATGAACATGCTCAAAATGAATAAAAAGTCTTAGCAAAAAAATAGAAGATATAAAGAAAAAATAAATTGAGATTTTCATACTGAAAAATACAATATCCAAAATAAAAAAAAAATGAGTGGATAGAAGAAGGGAGGGGACAGAAGAAAGAATCAACGAGCCTGAAGATAGAATAGGAGAAGTTATCTAATCTGAACAATGGAGAGAAAATAGATTACAAAAATTAACTGAGGTTCAGGGACCTGTAGACTCTACCAAAATATCTAATATTTGTGCTATTAGAGCCCTGGAAGGAGAGGAGAAAGAGAGCAGACCTCAAAAAGTGTTTAAAGAACTAGTGTTTGAAAATTGCCCAAATTTGGCTAAAGACATAAGCTTACAGGCTAAAGAAGCTGACTGAGCCCCAAACAAGATCAACACAAATAAATCCCCACCTGACACATCATTAGTCAAACTTTTGAAAACTAAAGACAATAAAATAAAATAAAATAAAAATCTTGAAAGCAGCAAAAGGGAAACAATGACTTATGAGTAGGGTGAAAAACAATTAGAATTATACAGGATTTCTCATGTAAAAAACTGGAAGCTAGAAGAAAGAAGCACATTTTTCAAGGGCCAAAAGAAAAGAAAAGCCAGCCCAGAATTCTGTATTCAGTGAAAATATGCTTCAGGAATAAAGGAAAAATCAAGACATTCTCAAATGAAGGAAGACTAAGAGCTTTTGTTGCTAACAGACCTACTACAATGGTTAATTTTAGATGTCAATCTGACTTGGTTAAGGAATATCTAGAAATCTGGTAAAGCATTATTTTTGAGTGTGTCTGTGAAGATGCTTCCAGAGAAAATTAGTGTGTGAGTCTGAGTGGACTAGCTGGGGAAGATCCGCTCGCAATGTGGGCAGGCACCATCCAATCTGCCAGGGGCTCAGAGAGGACAAAAACAGAGAAAAGGCGAATACATCACTCTATCTGCTGGAACTGGGATGTGCTTTTTCCTTTCTTGTCCTGGGAAAACAACTCCAGGCTCCCCAGCCTTTGAACTCCAGGACTTGCACGAGAGTCACCCTCCCTACCTGACAAACTGGGTTTTCAGACCTTTGGCCTTGGACTAGGAGTTACATCACCAGCTTCCCTGGTTCTTCAGCCTTGGGGCTTGGACCTCACCATACTACCAGCATCCCAGAGACTCCAGTTTGCAGATGGGCTGCCAAGGGATTTCTCACCCTCCACAATTATATGAGCCAATCCCTGTAATAAATCCCCTTACACTTCACTTGAACTAGTAGCATGTTATCACTAATAGACTGTTTTAAGTTATATTTACATAATTTAAATATAATGTAAATATAATATAATAATACCTAGAGCAACCACTACAAAATTTACTCAAAGAGATAAACTAAAAAAATTATACAAAGAGATACACTGCAGACAAATCAAAATGGAATTCTAAAACAATATTCAAGAAATAGATAGAAAAACAAGAAAAAATAGAAAAACTAAAAATAGGAGCCACAAACAGAAAACAAAACATAGGCTGGAAGACTTAAGTCTCAACAGATTACAAATTACCTTATAAACAAATGGTCTACTTTATTTCTAAAAGGTAAAACTTGGAAACAACTAAAATGCCCACTAAGTGAATGGTTAGACAAATTGTGGTAAATCTACACAGGGAATCCTACTCAGCCATAAAAAGAAATGAACTACTGATACACAAAATAGCTTGACTGGATCTCAAGGGCCTAATGATGAATGAAAAGGCTGATCTCCAAACGCTTATACTGTATGATTCCATTTACATGATATTCTTGAAATGACAAAATTATAGAGGTGGAAAACAGATTAGTGGCCAGCAATTAGGAGTGGTCAGAGGAATGGGGGTGGATGTGAGTACAAAGGGATAACACAAGTGTGGTGATGGAATAGTTCCTTGTGTTGATCATAGAGGTAATTACATGAATCTGCATGTGATAAAATGGCATAGAGCTATAAGTACACTCACAGCATGAATGTCAATTTTATGGTTTTGATGTACTATAGTTACATAAGATGTAATTCACTGGGAAAAACTGAGTGAAGGGTACACGTGACTTTTTGCAGAAGTTTATAATAATTTAAAATTATAAAGTAACAAATATTTATAAATATAATTATCATTTATAATAATTATAAAATCTTTATAATTATTTTTAAATCATTATAGATTCTCAAGAGAATCTACAGTTCTCTTGGGAATCTACAATGATCTAAAAATAGACTTTAAAAAGTCTCACAAAAGGCCGGGCATGGTGGCTCACACCTGTAATTCCCAGCACTTTGAGAGGCCAAGATGGGTGGATTATTTGGGTTCAGCAGGTTTGAGACCAGCCTGGGTAACATGGCAAAACTCTGTCTTTAGAAAAAACATACACGGAAAAAATTAGCTGGATATGGTAGCACGTACCTGTAGCCTAAGCTACCTGAAATGCTGATGTGGATCACCCAAGCCTGGGAGGTCAAAGCTGCAGCGAGCTTTAATGGTGCTGCTGTACGCCAGCCTGTGTAACAGAGCAAGATAAAAAAAAAATCACATAAACTATACATATGTGTGTATGAGTGTGTATAAAGTATAGAAAAGCAAGGATAGGCACTAAAAAGTTAGCAGAGTTATGAATATATCTGTGTTATTTGAATATTGTTTAAAAGAATGCCTTTATGAAATTCTCATATAAAAAAGAAACAAAAGTAATGTAAAAGCATTGTAAAAATTCAGATATACAGAAAAATACAAACAAGATGAAAATCACCTGTTCTATGATGCCCCAAAAGAAAATTTCATTAATTCACCTAACAAATATTTACTGAGTACATCCTACAGAGCTATGATCTATCACAATTTCAGTGTGCATTTCAGAACTTTCCTGTACCTCCAGAGTTATATACAAATTGTAATCATTCACTGATATGTATCGTTACATGCATAATATATACAGCTGGCCCTCTGGATCCACAGGTTTCAAAACTATACATCTAATCAATCTCAGGTTGAAAATATTAGGGGAAAAACCCAAAGATAATAGGACAACAATAAAAAATAATGGAAGTAAAAGCAATACAGTATACCAACTATTTACATAGAATTTCCATTGTATTAGATATTATAAGCAATTGAGAGGTAATTTAAAGAATATGTCAGGATGTGTATAGGTTATATGCAAATACTATGCTATTTTACATCAGGGACTTGAGCATCCTCAGATTCTGTTATTCATCAGGGGTTCTAAAACCAATGTCCTACCAATACCAGAGGACAACGGTTATATAATATGCTCTTATTACTTAACATTGATTATTCATTCATTTAGCACATATTTATTGAGCACCTACGTTAGCCAATATCATGCTAGGTTCTCAGAATAGAAAGGTGAATAAATTGTCTGTTTTTTTAACAAAATTTACTAATATGGTTTGGCTTTGTGTCCCCACTCAAATATCATCTCAAATTATAATCCCCATGTGTTGACGGAGGGATTTGGTGGGAGGTGATTTGATCATGGAGGTGGTTTCCTGCATGCTGCTCTCATGATAGCGAGGGAGCTCTCATGAGATCTGATGGTTTAAAAGTGGCAGTTCCCCCTGCACACGCATACTCTCTCTCTCCTGCTACCATGTAAAACATACCTTGCTTCCCCTTCACCTTCTGACATGATTGTAAGTTTCCTGAGGCCTCTCTAGCCCTGTGGAACTGTGAGTCAATTAAACTTCTTTTATTTATAAATTACCCAGACTCAGGTAGCATTTTTATAGCAGTGTAAACAAGGAATAATATGCTTATAATATATATAGTGGGAGAGAATGTCACTAAACAAATAATGGCTCTAAGAAACACACAATTACAGAGTATGTCAAGTTCAGACAACTGTAAACAGTGTTCTGAATACCATCTGCGAAAGGAAAGGGTGGTAGCTATGATGGCAAGATACCATGGCATGTTTATTATTGATGGAACGAGCCAGAAGAAAGAGGCTAAGTATATAAGGGCAAGAGAAGGGAATCCTGGATTTGTAGAAAGCTTCCTTAGAAGGAAGAAGCCAGAGACCAAGTAAAAGGGTAGGCTTCAAATAAAAGGGAACTGCCTCAACTGAAATAGAAGCAGAAGTGAGGATGACTGAAGATAAAGCTTAGTTTGTAGATTTATAGGTTTGAAGAGGAATTGCCAAAATATGGGACAATGTCATCTGCCTAGAGCAAAGATGTATATTGGAAGTTCTGAGGTTTTAAGAAAACAGGGTTTTTAGGTAATAGTTTAGTGAAAGCACACTGAATAGAGAAGGGCAGTAACTGGGCAGGCTTCATTAAGAACCTGTATTCTGTCATATGGGGCAGATTCTAAATATTTTCAGCTCCCTTATTGCAGGCAAGATAAAGGCAAGAGAGTAGGTGTTAGAAGGGAGAGATAAACTTCTAAAGGGAACTAAATTTTTAAAGAGGATTGTCTTCCAACTGGGAAGAGAGGGAAAACTTTATGAGGTGAGTAGATCTCAGCTAGACAAGAGAACACAATTGCTAGAGAAAGAAAATGGCCAGAGAGAGAAAAGGGGAGAAAAAAGTCTGGGGGAGATGGAGATAAAAGCCGAGTAGTGGTGGATTTCTGGCCTACGTGCAGGAATATCCTTTTGTCTTCCAAAGTAAATGTGGTCATAGTAATATTAATCGTTTATCACCTGATGTTGTGAAATTGTTTATATCATATGTATATATATATTTAGACTCTTAGGCCTGACCATCTATAGAGGAATTTCTAGACATCTTTAGCTGCTACAGGGCTGCATGAATGAAGGACAAGTATATTATCCTCCACACATTAGAAGAGAGGCTCCAGGGAGCAACAGGAGACAAAAGTTCTTTTATTTTTGAGACAGAGTCTTGCTCTGTCGCCCAGGCTGGAGTACAGTGGTGTGATCTTGGCTCACTGTAACCTCCACCTCCCAGGTTCAAGTGATTCTCATCCCTCAGCCTCCCGAGTAGCTAAGATTACAGGTGCGTGCCACCATGTCTAGCTAATTCTTGTATTTTTAGTAGAGATGGGGTTTCACCATGTTGACCAGGCTGGTCTCAAACTCCTGACCTCTAGTGATTTGCCTGCCTTGGCCTCCCAAAGTGCTGGGATTACAGGGGTGAGCCATTGCATCCAGCCAGTTCTTTTCTTTCTTTCTTTCTTTTTTTTTTTTTTTTTTTTTTTTTTTTTTNTTTTTAAAGACGGGGTTTCACCATGTCAGTCAGGCTGGTCTTGAACTCCCGACCTCAGGTGATCCACCCGCTTTGGCCTCCAAAGTGAAGCCAGTTCTTTTCTTATTGGCGACTGTGAGTTGCTGTGAGCCCTTTCCTGGGTCCATTTTGTCATTCCTAGATTTATCAAGAGTACAGGTCCTTTCGCCAAATGATAACTTTAAATCTACTCCAAGTCTTTTCTTAATGCTATTTTTGATTTCTTGAATATTTAGTTAAGTAGAAATGGACTTGGAGGAAGTGATAACTTTAAATCTACTCCAAGTCTTTTCTTACATTATTTCTAATCTCATGAATGTTTAGCCAAGTAGAAATGGACTTGGAGGAACTGAGATATGGGCGAAAGGTAACTTGAAGTCATTTATTAGATGGATTGTTTGTCCAAAACACTTTGCTACCCTAATTCTGAGAAATACTATTGTACAACACTTGGCAATTATTAAAGTACCTACACTCTACAAATACCTGACTTATCAGACCCCTTGTAACATGACTATGCTGCCATTAAAAACAAGAATCTCCATATGAATAGTGTTGGTTATGTCAAAATTAGTGAAGCTTAAAAATGTTTCACTTGACTTTGGTAATTAACAAAAACAAGCTTCTTTAAAGACAATAGTAAAAATATAAAGTGGCAAGCAGCTAGCTGGCAGGTGAACAAAGCCAGGAAAAAGAGACTGGGTTGAAACACTTTGTAATTATTCATTTTGGAGTTCAGCCCCTTGCCTTTTGATGGTCTTTTTGAATTGACTGCTAGCGTGTGATATTTTTTGACATAAATTCTTGTAATTTTAGGATTTCCTATTCTTTTAAAACACTTTTATTATTGATTGGTTAATACATAATAATTATACCTATTCATGTGGGTACATGTGATATTTTGATATATGCATATAATGTGTAATGATTAAATTGGGGTAAGTTGAATAGTCATCATCTCAAACATTTATCATTTGTGTTGAGAATATTCTAAACTTTGTTTTGAAATATATAATAAATTGATAACTATAATCACCCTTCTTGTGCTGTGGAATGCTACAACTTATTCCGTCTAACCATATTTGCACTCCTTTTAACTTCTCTTCATCTCCCTCTCCCTCCTATCCTTCCCAGCCTCTGGTAACCACAATTTTACTCTCTACCTCCACGGAGTGAACTTTTTTAGCTCCCACATATGAGTACCTAACTTCAGTGTAAGACCCAAAACTATGCAGCTATTCCAAGAAAACTATTTGAGAAAATGCTTGAAAATGTTGGTCTGAGCAGTTATTATTTTTTTTTAAATTAAGACCTTCCTTCTATTTTTTCATTGAAGAAAACGGCATATTTTTCTTTCTTTCTTTCTTTTCGACGGAGTTTCACTCTTGTTGCCCAGGCTGGAGTGCAATGGAACGATCTCGACTCACTGCAACCTCCGCCTCCCAGGTTCAAGAGATTCTCCTGACTCAGCCCCCCGAGTAGCTGGGATTACAGGCATGCGCCACCACGCCTGGCTAATTTTGTATTTTTAGTAGAGGTGGGGTTTCTCCATGTTGGTCAGGCTGGTCTTGAACTCCCGACCTCAGGTAATCCGCCCGCCTCGCCTTCCCAAAGTGCTGGGATTACAGGTGTGAGCCACCGCGCCTGGCAGAGGGCATACTTTTCAATGAAAAAATGTTCGAGATTTTTAAATGAGCAGATACTCATGCATTACTAGTGCAGCAAAAAATATCAAAAGGAGGGAAGAATATAAAAAGTAGTGTGTGCCTCTTAGCTAAAGAACTGTTAAGATACAAAACTTGGCTCTTGGCTGCCTTACCCTCGCTGCCAAGAAGGAAACATTAATTAGTTACATCGCCGTCGTGCGCATTGGAAGGTCGCTGTATGGAGCAGATGGGGACTGCTCTCCGAATTTGCATTCAAGTCTGACATTCTTTTGTCAGCCTTTGTGTAACCGGCTTTCCTTGCATTCAGAGGAAAGACGGGAGGTGCTGATGCGAGGATTGAGACGATTCGATACAGTATGGTAACCTCGATCGCAGCTCTCCTATGAGATTCTCTTCCTGGATTCTGAGTCACTTAAGGTTGCCCCTTCCCTTACCTGACCCTTTTCCGTTTCCCCTTAGATTGGAGATTCTCCTCAGATTCTATGTCTCTGAAATTATTAGTGTTGGTAGCCACTGGGGCCATGGAGTGGTCTCAATCTTAAGTTCTCAAAGATCACCTTTTAAACTTCATTGGGAACACGATACAGCCACACGAGTCCTAGCCCTGAATCTCACGAAGACCTCAATACACCTGGGGAAGCCAGCACACCGAATTCCGATGCTGCTAGAGATGTCACAAGCCGCAGCACCCATCCGCTCCGGGCCCACAGCAAGCACACGCGCAGAACAAGCGAGCGGCCACCCAGGGATCGGGGCCATCTGCACAGCGGTTACAGTCTCGGAAAGGCCTGGCTTCTTCGTGGCTTTGTGGAGATCCCTTACAGCAGCCATTAAGGACTGGCACCAGAAGAGATTCAAAGAAAGCAGCAGTGCGGTCCACAACATACTTCCGTTTCAGACCACCCACTTCCGGTTTGTCAGCCGGTTCCGGTCCCGCCCTTCACTTCCGCTCGCTCTCGGTCTCACGGCGGCCAGTTCCTGCGTCCGCTGCCGCTGCTTCTGCTGCGCTCTAGGTGAGGGGTTGCGGGGCACCTTGGCGCGCTGCTCGTGGAGACGCCGTTGGGGCTCGGGGACAGTGACTTTGCCGTCTGCGCGGCGTGGCTTGCACTGCGACGGGCTGGGGATAGTGTCTGTCCTAGTCCAACGCCCAGGCCCCTGGCCTCGGCCCCCGCGACTAAGCGGGCCGCTGTCCTTCCATCCGGCCTTCTTGCCTATTTCGAGGGTTTTTGGTGTCCCCGTGGGTTTTGCGTCCCCACACTTCATTACTCCGTCTTCTGGGGCTTGTCCATCTTTCCCCTCACCCTCCTTGTTGAAGACATCCCGGCCCTCTTGGTTCTGGAGTCTCCACGTGCCTCCTGATGCTGCCCTGAGCCAGTCAGTCAGCTCAGCCCCCGACACTGCACCACCTCGCAGTCGTTGCTGGCGTGCGGTTCTCGCCGAGAGTTCTTAGTGCTGCACGGTTCCCTTTTGCTGGGATTGTTGAAAGTTAACCTCCCATCACTTCCCAAAGTGGTGTACTTTTTACTGCTGTACTTCAAAGTTCCTTATTTGCCACTTTTTAGGTGTGTGGTCCGGGACAAGTTTAATTTCTTTTCAGGTTTCTCATTTGTATAATGAGGACAGCAGCTGTTGGTTCAGGATTGTGAAGATTCAATAGGATAATGAAATTGTTTAGCATGTTATTCCATCATGAACACCATGTTTCGCTTTATAGTTTACAAAGTGCTGTCACAGGTGTTAACTTCATGCCTTAACACTACTGTCCGGTGAATATTAATAGCTTCATCTTGTGGTTGAGAAGACTGAGCGAGAGGTAGATTGACTAGGCAAAGTCAAGACAGTATGTTAGACAGAACTCCAACCTAAACAGCTATTCTTGACTCTAGGTTGACCATATATGTGTTCTTTGCTTGCTTGTTTGGGTTTGATTGCCAACTTCTCTCCTCCCAACACCACAAATCATTTTTCAGTTTATAAATCTGATGGGATCTGAAATGATTCAAAATACTAGAATTGTGTGAGAAAGGAGGTTAAATGTGAAAGCAGAATAGCTCATGCATTTATATCACACCGCTTCATTGATGTGAATGTCTTAATGATGATGAAATAAGATTCAGTAACTTTTAAACAAATCTTAAGACTTATACATTTACATTTTTTATGGTGCTTGTTTTGTTTTGCTTGGTTCTGAAGGCATTTGCCAACTTGGAATTTCCACTTGAGGGATAGGTGCTTCATAACTTTTTTTTTTTTTTTTTTTTTTTTTTGAGTCGGAGTTTCGCTCTTGTTACCCAGGCTGGAGTGCAATGGCGCTATCTCGGCTCACCGCAACCTCCGCCTCCTGGGTTCAGGCAATTCTCCTGCCCCAGCCTCCTGAGTCGCTGGGATTACAGGCACGCGCCACCATGCCCAGCTAATTTTTTGTATTTTTAATAGAGACGGGGTTTCACCATGTTGATCAGGATGGTCTCGATCTCTTGACCTCGTGATCCACCCGCCTCGGCCTCCCACAGTGCTGGGATTACAGGCTTGAGCCACCGCGCCCGGCCAGGTGCTTCATAACTTTTAAAATGCTGCTTTATTAAGCATATAGAGCCATCTGGCACTTTTTTTTTTTAAGGATGAAAATATTGAAGAGCGTGGAGCCCTGGCTTTCAAATTTGAGCATGCATCAGAGGTGAGGAGGATGGACCTTGTTAAAACACAGATTCCTAGGTCCCTTCTCGCCACTCCTGATTACATTTCTACCAAATTACCAAGTGAGGTAAATGCTGTTGATTGGTCACACTTTGAAAACCACTGGTCTAGAAGAGCAATGACTTGTTCAGGGTCACCTGGAACTCAGATGATCTCACTCCAAACTCTGCACTGCTACTTATCACAATATATGGGATATTAGTTCTGGTTGCCTTTCTAGCTCTTTTAGAAATCATTTTTATTCTTACATCTTACAGAAAATATTTAAACTGTATTTCATTTTAACTAAAAAGGTCCATTTGTCTTTTTATTGAGGATTATAACATTTGTTATAGTTCTGTCTAAAATGGAATACATTACCCTAAATTCACACACTTGCTATACATTTTCAGTGTAACAGGTTGTAAACATTAAATATATGTTTATATTGCATATTTGTATTCATATGAGTAAATATAAATATTAATTTATAGTGCTGTCTTCTAATTGGCCTGTTAGTATGAGACACTGTTTCCAAATCATTTTTGGATGTTAAGATTAAAAATTTGCCTTCTTTCTTGCAGTTGGTCCTAATAGTTGCATGAAGAGTGCAATCAGATGTTTGATCAAATAAGTGAAAGCATTGGAAATACCAATACTTTGAGATTAGAAAATTGAGTTCTTTCACCTGTGGGAGTAATGAGTTTATGAAAAGTAGGAAACTTTATGCAGGAAGAGACATATGTTTGGTTATTTATGTGAGTGGCAGCCACTGTATAATCTTGTGTGCTTAGATCTGTACCCGTGGGTTTTGTATGTACTGATTGATATGGTTTGGCTGTGTCTCCACCAAAATCTTAACTTGAATTATATCTCCCAGAATTCCCACTTGTGGGCAGGACCCAGGGGGAGGTAGTTGAATCATGAAGTCTAGTCTTTCTAGAGCTGTTCTTGTAATAGTGAATAACTCTCACGATATCTGGTGGGTTTATCAGGGGTTTCTGCCTTTGCTTCTTCCTCATTCTGTCTTGCCACTGTCATGTAAGAAGTGCCTTTCACCTTCCACCATGATTCTGAGGCCTCCCTAGCCATTGTGAAACTGTAAGTCCAATTAAACCTCTTTTTCTTCCCAGTCTCAGGTATGTCTTTATCAGCAGCATGAAAACAGATTAATACAGTAAATTGGTACCAGTAGAGTGGGGCATTGCTGAAAAGATACCCGAAAATGTGGAAGCAACTTTGGAACTGGGCAACAGGCAGAGGTTGGAACAGTTTGGAGGCCTCAGAAGAGGACAGGAAAGTGTGGGAAAGTTTGGAACTTCCTAGAGGCTTGTTGAATGGTTTTGCCCAAAATTCTGATAGTGATATGGACAATAAGGTCCAGGCTGAGCTGTTCTCAGATGGAGATGAGGAACTTTTTGACAACTGGAGTAAAAGTGACTCTTGTTATGTTTTAGCAAAGGTACTGGTGACATTTTGCCCCTGTCCTAGAGATTTGTGGAACTTTGAACTTGAGAAAGGTGATTTAGGGTATCTAGTGGAAGAAATTTCTAAGCAGCAAGGCATTCAAGAGGTGATTTGAGCACTGTTAAATGCATTCAGTTTTATAAGGGAAGCAGAGCATAGAAGTTTGGAGAATTTGCTGCCTGACTATGCGACAGGAAAAAAAAAACATTTTCTGGGGAGAAACTCAAGCTGGCTGCAGAAATATGCGTAAGTAGCAAGGAGCCTAATGTTAATCCCCAAGACCATTGGGAAAATGTCTTCAGGCCATGTCAGACACCTTGATGGCAGCCCCTCCCATCATAGGCCCCGAGGCCCAGAAGGAAACAGTGGTTTCGTGGGCTGGGTCCAGGGTCCCCATGCTGTGTGCAGCACAGGGACTTGGTGCTCTGTGTCCCAGCAGCTCCAGCCATGGCTGTAAGGGGCCAACATCTCACGGCTTGGGCTGTGGCTTCAGAGGGTGGAAGCCTCAAGCCTTGGTAGCTTCCTTGGGTACATAGCCTTGATATCGAGCCACGGGTACATAGAAGTCAAGAATTGAGGTTTGGGAACCTGGGCCTAGATTTCAGAAGATGTATGGAATCACCTGGACGCCTTGGCAAAAGTTTGCTGCAGGGGCAGGGCCCTCATGGATAACCTCTGCCAGGGCAGTGTGGAAGGGAAATGTGGGGTCAGAGCCCCTACACAGAGTCCCTACTGGGGCACTGCCTAGTGGAGCTGTGAGAAGAGGGCCACCATCCTCCAGACCCCAGAATGGCAGATCCACTGGCACCTTGTGCCGTGCGCCTGGAAAAACTGCAGACAGTCAATGCCAGCCCATGAAAGCAGCTGGGAGGGAGGCTGTATCTTGCAAAACCACAGGGGTGGAGCTGCCTAAGGCAGTAAGAACCCACCTCTTGCATCAGTGTGACCTGTATATGAGACTTGGAGTCAAAGGAGATCATTTTGGAGCTTTAAAATTTGACTGTCCCTCTGGATTTCGGACTTGCACGGGCCCTGTAACTCCTTTGTTTTGGCCAATTTCTCTCATTTGGAACAGCTGTATTTACCCAATACCTGTACCCACATTGTATCTAGGAAGTAACTAGCTTGCTTTTGATTTCACAGGCCCATAGGTGGAAGGGACTTGCTTTGTCTCAGATAAGACTTTGGACTGTGGACTTTTGGATTAATGCTGAAATGAGTTAAGATTTTGGGGGACTGTTGGGAAGGCACGATTAGTTTTGAAATTTGAGGACATGAGATTTGGAGGGGCCAGGGGTGGAATGATATGGTTTGGCTGTGTGCCCACCAAAATCTCAACTTGAATTATATCTCCCATAATTCCCACATGTTGTGAGAGGGACCCAGGGGGAGGTAATTGAATCATGGGGTCCAGTCTTTCCCATGCTATTCTTGTGATAGTAACTCTCATGAGATCTGATGGGTTTATCAGGGGTTTCTGCTTTTGCTTCTTCCTCATTCTCTCTTGCCACTGCTATATGTAAGAAGTGCCTTTCACCTTCTGCCATGATTCTGAGGCTTCTCCAGCCGTTAACGGAACTGTAATGTCCAATTAAACCTCTTTTTCTTCCCAGTCTTGGGTATGTCTTTATCAGCAGTGTGAAAACAAACTAATACACTGATCTTTGATACCTTAACTCTTATATGTCCAGCTGAAGAGAGGCAGTTGTGTAGGGCAAGAAACACAAGATTTAGTAGGAAGACCTGTTTTCTAACTAGCTATGTGTCTATGTGAAGATTATATACCCTCTCAAAACTCCTGTTTTCCTTAATTGTAAAAGGGGGGAAACTTATCAAATTACTTTCTCTAATAAGATTGTTTAATTTCATTCATAAAATATGAAACAGTGGCTATTTACTGTTTATTTGGCACAGTGCCTGAAACATAGTAAGTTTTCAGTTTAAAAAGATTTTTGTGTAACCAACACTTAATTTATGTAGTGTTTACTAGGTGTCACCCAAATGTTAACTAATTTAATCCTCATAAGAGCCCTAAGAAGTAGGTAGTATCATCATCCCTGTTTTACAGATGAGGAAACCTAGGCACTGAGAGTCAAGTACCTTCTCAAAGTCAGATAACTAAGTGGAAGAGAGCTGGGATCTGAACCCAGGTCATCTGGCTCTAGAGTCTATGTTCTTAACTACACCACACTACCTTTCAAATGTTAAATGAATGTGGATAGTCTGTCATGGAAGAACTTGCCTGTAGCATAAACTTGACCAAATACAGCAGGAGGAGTAGATAGCTCATAATTGCACATTTCCAGTTGAACAGTGAGAGAGTATTAGAAAGTAGTAACTCTAAGCAAAAAATTAGGAGTGTGGGGGAATTTAGCTTTGAGTCCTAGTATCTTTTGGTGTTCTGGTAGCACTCCTGTACGGACAAAAGTTCTGTCTAACATTTAGTAGGAAGACCTGTTTTCTAACTAGCTATGTGTCTATGTGAAGATTATATACCCTCTCAAAACTCTAAGACAAACTTAAAAGTTTGTCTTCAATGTACAGTATCTATTTTAACTTACTCACTTTTTGTCTTCCTTTCCAGGTTTTTTTTTTTTTTCTGAAGGACAGCTGCTTCCTCATATGTTTCAAGAATGGCTCTCCCTATCATTGTAAAATGGGGTGGACAGGAGTATTCAGTGACCACACTTTCAGAAGATGATACTGTACTCGATCTCAAACAGTTTCTCAAGACCCTTACAGGAGTGCTTCCAGAACGCCAAAAGTTACTTGGACTCAAAGTTAAAGGTAATTCTCCCCCCACTTCAGATTTTTTGCATTGAATTTTTAGTATTATGAATTTTAATAGTCGTTTTAAATATAATTGTTTAATAATTTATACTTGCTATTTGTTGTTTAATACGTCCTTCTCTTTGGAGATTTCTTTAGCAGAAGTATTCTTAAAATTGTTTTAGTGGTAAAAGTAAAAATATTAAAGTGTACTCAAAAATACCATGATTATTAAGATTACTTTTGATGTTTTAGACAGTTGGTATTTGCTTGTGAAACCTTTGGCACAGAAGTCCCAGATGAAACTCATTTATTTTCTGACATCTACCTTTTAGAACGGTGTTTTCATTGTACCGTGGGCCTTGTACTCTTCCCAGATTATCTTTTCTGTTTCTTTTTTTTTTTTTTTTTTTTTGACGGAGTTTCTCTCTTTTTACCCAGGCCTGAATGCCAGGGGTCTATCTCAGCTCACTGCTACCTCCGCCTCCTGGGTTTAAGTGATTCTCCTGCCTCA
>NW_016107606.1:2919007-2955142 GCF_001604975.1 Cebus imitator
CCTCCTGAGTAGCTGGGATTACAGGCACGTGCCACCATGCCCAGCTAATTTTTTGTATTTTTAGTAGAGACGGGGTTTCACCATGTTGACCAGGATGGTCTCGATCTCTTGACCTCGTGATCCACCCGCCTCGGCCTCCCAAAGTGCTGGGATTACAGGTGTGAGCCACCGCGCCCGGCCTATCTTTTCTGTTTCTAAAGTAAAGATGACATTTAAAAATTATAGGCAGCTTTCATATCCAGTTTAAAAGGGATTTTCTTATGGCGTTTTTGTATTATCGTATCATTGAAGAGTGAGTTTTCAATACTAGTAGATCTATGATTTTCTTAGGCACTCTTCCTGGAAAACAGTAATATTCATCTTGAACAACAGAATAAAACATGAATTAATTTTGTTTAGGTAGTTGAACAAAGGTGTTCATCTAAGATAGAATTTGGAAGAAAATAACCCTTGTATTAATTTTGTCTTCTCAGTGTCTTACATACGACTAATTTAGTAGAAACAATTTGTTAATGTAGGAAAAACAGAAATGACAAAAATTGCTGTGACATCTGTACCAGACCTTTTAATGTTAGGGTTTTGTATAATGGAATAGTGAAATCAGCACCTGAACTTTACTGAGAAAACAGTCATTTGCTTGTATTGTAGGCAAACCTGCAGAAAATGATGTTAAGCTTGGAGCTCTCAAACTGAAACCAAATACTAAAATCATGATGATGGGAACTCGTGAGGAGAGCTTGGTAAATGTTTACTTTTTGTTACCATTTGTCCGTTTGAAGATACTATGATTTATACTACACTGTTGTATCATAGTTTTAATTGTGGTAAAATTGTCAGTCTGGCAATCAATAAAAAAAATAAAACGTGCATTGTGAATGTGGAATTAACTGTGTAAGTATAGTAGTAGCGCAAATAGTCAAATTTAACATGGTGAATCTGCCCGGGAGACATAACAAATTATTAATTGTGGAAATTTTCCAGTGTGGGCTTAAAAGACTCTGGAACTCAAATTGTATCTCTCATTTGATTTTTGTGCTATGCATGTATTTGTTATGTTAAGGATATTGTGGTAAAACAAAACTTTTTCCATCTTAATAGGAAGACGTCTTAGGCCCACCCCCTGACAATGATGATGTTGTTAATGACTTTGATATTGAAGATGAAGTAGTTGAAGTAGAAAATAGGTAAGTGCTTTTCGCTTTAGAAGTAATTGATTGTCATGTGAGAAAAAGTGAATATTTTATCTAAGTGTATTTTTTCCTTTAGAGAAGAAAACCTACTGAAAATTTCTCGCAGAGTCAAAGAGTACAAAGTGGAAATTTTGAATCCTCCCAGGGAAGGGAAAAAGCTTTTGGTATTAGATGTTGATTATACACTGTTTGGTAAGTCAGTTAATAATGCTTTTCATCTTTTGTTACCCACAACTTTTTTTTTCCTTTTTTTTTTTCTTAGCAACTCGTGGTTCTCCTTAAATACATGAAAACTTTTATTACAAAAGTAAATCACTCATAGTAGAAAATGCCAATAAGCAAACAAAAGTCATCTCTAATCCTAATACCCAAAGATGACCACTCTTAATAATTCGATATATATCTTCTAGATTGGTTGTATCTCCTCTTATTCTTTTATTTAATAACAGATTGAACATCTTCTCAGTGAAATATTATTTATTTCATAAATTATTTATATATATTGTAGGCCAGACAATATTCTAGTTTATGGATGCATCATCATTTAACCGTGTTATTCCCTGTTGATTATAATTAATTTTTTATGAGGAATATTAAAATCATTTTTGATATTTTATCCTTGGTTTCTTGTTTAATTATATTCAAGCAGATTCTTTAATTTAAAATTTCTTATGTAGGCCAGGTGTGGTGGCTCACATCTGTATCCCAGCACTTTGGAAGGCTGAGGTAGGAAGATCACTTGAACTCAGGAGCTGGAAATCAATCTGGGCAACATAGCAAGACCTCATCTCTACTAAAAACTAAAAGTATTAGCCAGATGTGGTGGTATGCACCTAGTCTCAGCTACTTTAGGAGGCTGAGGTGGGAGAATCACTTGAGCACAGATTAAGGCTTCAGTGAGCTATGATCATGCCACTGCACTCCAGCCTGGGTGACAGAGGGAGACCTTGTTTCAAGGAAAAAAAAAATGTTTTATTTTCATTGAAAAAGAAAGATGTTCCTTTTATGTCTGATGTTGGCAAGAAATAGTTAACTTCTGATATTGGAATTTATTTCTAATCCTAAACCTAAAATATAAGTTAATGTACAGTTTTAAAACATTTAATTAATTGGCCCTATCATTTTGAAGAAATGTGATTATATCTGCAAGGTAGATGACTAAAGGTGAGTATAAGTGGACATAGTTTGTTTTTCATTATTATAAAATAACATCTAAACTTCAGAGACTACGTGAGAAAAAAATTTACAGTTTACTACTTAAGCCTGAATTTTCAGTATTGCTTTTTGCAAATTGAACAAAATTGATCAACTAAAATTGGATCTTAAGGATTTTAAATTATATATTTTGAAAGACATCTTTTTGTCAGCCAGTGTAATTCATTCTAAAGCAGTTTGCAATGGAATGTTTATATTGCATTTCATAATATATTACATTTTATAATAATTGGTATCAGATACTTGTTCATTATAGTAAACTAATAATTATTTATGATCAATTTTCTTTTAGACCACAGGTCTTGTGCAGAGACTGGGGTAGAATTAATGCGGCCATATCTTCATGAATTTCTAACATCTGCATATGAAGATTATGACATTGTTATTTGGTGTAAGCTGTATTTTTTTTGTTTAGATTTCTGTGGAAATAAGGTTGTTCCTTATATTATTGTGCTGTATAAAATGTGACTTAAAATGAGTTGTGTTTAAATATGAAATAGTTTTCATTTTTTAGGAGATTTCTAAAATGAAGCATGTATCACAATATAAACTTAAACATATATTTGCCAAATACCAGTGAGATAGTTAATTTAAGTATAGGACATGAGTACATTATAGTATAAGAATAAAAATGGCTCATTTTCCCAATGACCTCACCTTGATTAGAAGTTTTTCCTTCTGATTCTTTTTTTTTTAAACTAGGAACATAACTTTAGGGTCTTGCTGTGTTACTCAGGCTGGCCTTGAACTCCTGGGCTCAAGTGATCCTCCTGCCTTGGCTTCCCAGAGTGCTGGCATTACAGGCATGAGCCAACGTGCCCAGGCTTTCCTTCTGATGTTTGCTGTGGAGTTCTTGATGCTTTGGAATATTTTTGTTTTCTCCTTTTTTCCTGACTCCAGTTTTAAAATACTTGGAGAAAGGTGTTTAAAAATAAATCACAGTGAAATAGTTCTCTAGAAATGAAGGCAACTTGAATTACTTAAGGAAATAATAATATATGGAGTAAAGCAATGACATTCAAATTGTGGTCTATGGACCATTTCAGGAACGTACAGGTCTGTGATAAGTTACTGAGTTTGCTTCAAGAATTAAATCTACTGTAATACTAAGCACATTATTCAGTTCAATTAACATTTTTTGGTAGCAAGATTTTCTTGAAAAATGAAGCAATGCATTGATTTACATCCCTCCTCCCCAGAAATATTTAAAGTTGCCGTTTGGCAATGTCATAAGCAGAGAATAGTTATCCTGACTGAATTAAATAAAGTCCCATCAAGTAAAGGTGCTACATTTAATTGTACTAGGTCTTTGAGAGAAACTATGTAGTTATAGTCTGTAAATTCATTTTATATTTTTCCTTGTAATCAGAGTACTTCCATTGTTTGTGATATGTGAGTTCTATGTGAGTTCATAGCTATTAGGATTAAAATTATAGTCAAAATATGATACAATTTTCTGGTTTAGTAAGATAAGGTGAAGAAAGCTTGCTGGTAACAAATTTTTATTTAGCAACTTTGACATCTAAGATATTTGAGAAAAAAGTTTATCCTCTAAATGTTATTAAACTAGACTTAGAAAATTAGAGAACTTTTACAATCATATATTTAAGTTATTTTTACCAACTATGATATTTTGTGGTAGTTCATTAAAAAGCATACTTCGCTTTGGAACTAGATAGACTAGGATTTCAATTCTGGCTCTGGTGTGACACTGGGTAGGTCACTTAATGTCTCGAAGCCTTAGTTTTCTTATCTGAGAAATTAAGATAACTAAATAACATATTACAGGTTTTAGGAATAGAAGTATCAATATAGCAACTAGTAACATGTTTGACATATAGTTACTTAGTAATTAGAAACTTATTAGCTGTTTTGTGAGTCTTTTTGTTTTTAATCTGATAATTACAGATACAAAACAAGCACTGAATTAAATTTTTTTTCTGTCTTATGATTGTTTTCATCAGAGATACAACAGTATTTAAAATTTTAGCTCAACTGACCAGTTTTGTATGTAAGGTGATTTTTCTGTTTTTTGTATATGTGCATACTAAAGATTTTTTATTGTGAGAATTCACGTTCCTCTTTTGCTTTTGAAAATTATACACACAGACACTTCAAATAACTAAATTGCTTTTCCTCCTTTTAAACATTTTACTTGGTTATACCTGTATAATTTAGTGCAGTAAACCAGAAGAGCACATAAAGATGAGGATTTTAGTATCAATAATCATGAAGCTGGTTAATGTCTCAGCAGCTACATGATGCTGATATACTTTATGAATTTGTCTCAGATTTCTTGTTACAAACTACTAGATTCAGTGAGCTTCAATTTACTGAGACTGACAAAATGCAGATTTTTATTGAACCTAAGTAGCCGGTTTTCAACATAAACTTTTAAGAATATGCTTATATTGACACTTTGTATACCTGCACATTGCCTGGAAGTAGGAACATGGAAAAAAGTGATCCAGGCACCCAAGTTTAAGTTTGGAATTGATAGAATGTCAGGGCTGGTTTAAAAAGGGAGATTAGGCCTTGATTTATAAATTTCCTAGGTTCAGAGTTGTTTTGAGCATGGGTTACCTGTATCTCATAGATAAGAGTTGTTTAAAATTTATTTTGTCTTGAAGACACACTGAAATAAGTTAACTTCTATCAATATTTAAAAGAAAATTATCGTAAATATGCTAGGGACTGTTAATTGTGATGCATTTAAACTTTAGTTTTGCTCAGAAAACTTATTTATACAGAATTTTTTAAAAGAAATTCAAGCTTTTCATATTTATTGTATTATCATTCCTCATGTTTTAGCTGCAACAAATATGAAGTGGATTGAAGCTAAAATGAAAGTAAGTGTTAGAAAGCAATCCATTTAAAAATATTTTGAAACTGCATTTGTCTTGTTAAAAGTTCTAGAACTGAAATAATTTTATTCTTATTGAAGGGCATTTAGTAGACAGATAAATGCCATTACTGGGAGTAGAGGTGTGTTTAAAGTGTGTTTAATAAGTGGATTGTACTGAATCCCTAAGTCTTTTTTAAGAAAAAGTATAACTAAGCTTGTTCCCTCCCTCACATTCTTCCTCATTTTACAGTAATACTTTATTTTCCTTCTTTTGCTCCGATGTGTATAATACTTAAAAGAGGCAGTGTTCTCCTAAAATGGTAATTTAGGAAGCAATCTGTTTGTAGTTTATTTTCCTTGGAAAATTTATTGACTTAGCTAAGTGAAACTAAAATAGTTGCTAGTTGGTTAGCAAGAGGTAGTGGCCAGTGGTGTAGAAAGTTGGCATTACGAGAAATGGCAGCTAGAATATTCAGAAAATCTAAAATTTTCCGCATTATTGTGTTTTAACATCATGAATATTTGTGTTTATAGGAGCTGGGAGTAAGCACAAATGCAAATTATAAGATTACCTTCATGTTGGATAGTGCTGCTATGATAACAGTGCATACTCCAAGGAGAGGATTAATAGATGTAAGAAGTCATTTTACTTTTATTTAATGACATGATTATTTTCCAGGATACTTTTTATGTTTATGCTGATGGAGTAAATTAAAGAAAGAGTGTAGAGGTTAATCTGAGTGAATAACAAAGTGGTTGAGTTTTGACATGGGAAAATGTATTTAAAGTTAAAATATTTTAATTTTAATGATAAAATTAAGGATCTTGAAGCAGGACTGTCAAGAAAGGAACTTGTGATTGTGGGTAATTGACCTGTGTTGATGACAGCACAATGTTGCTAGGCAGAGTAAGTGAGAAAAATACTGAATATTATCAAGGAAGAGGCTGGAAACAAATGAAAACACTCACCCTGCCCTGTATGAAACTGGTAATAAAAGCAGATGCATCACGATGCATGTACTTTGGGGTGATGCTAGAAAATAGGAACAACACTCAGAAAAGGATTGAGCTAACAAGTTATTTTAGTTGTCAAGTAACTACTCATATTATTACGTACCTACTGTCTGGAAGGCCCTGAGATAGGCACTTTTGGGAATAAAGAGATGAGTGAGATACAGTCCATACTCTTTGAAAGCACCCAAACTACTAGCCCAGCTGGATAGTGCACGACTGTAATCCCAGCTCCTAGGGAGGCTGAAGCAGGAGAATTGCTCGAACCCGGGGGGTGGAGGTTGCAGTGAGCCAAGATCGTGCTACTTCACTCCAGCCTGGGCAACAGCGAGACTCCATCTCAAAAAAATATAATAATAATAAAGTAAAAATAAAATAAAAGCACCCACGCTAAGAGGAATTGAGGAGAACTTAGGTTGCTAGGAAACCTTAAGAGTAGACAGTAGTAAGACCATCAAAACCATAAATAGGATGATTTACGGGCATGGGAACTGGTTCTGTAAAGAAAATACTGCATGTGTCGGGAGAAAAAGATAATTTATTATATACTGAAGTAAAATAATACTGAGACTCTGTCTCAAAAAAAAAAAAATAGGGAAATGTTAAACATCATGTTTTTAACAGTGAAAAATTAAAGGAATAAAAATAATCCTCAATATCCAGCAATAAGGAATTGGATATATACATTATTGTTATGTATATAAGGGAGTGCGGCTTGTCATTTGATGTAGTAGGATATGTAATGATTTAGAAATTTTCATAACATGTTTAAGTGAAAGTATTTTAGAGAGCAGTGTTGTATGCCATTACAAAATAGTTTTTAACCTTTGTTTGGTTCAGGATTCCCCTTAGGTTAACAAAAAAACCTGTCAACTCTCTTTGAGGCTGCTCTTGTTTATAAAAATGCCTAGAGGCAATATAGCAGAATATTGAGTTGTTATCCTTGGTACTGACTGGATTATTGATGATTTAAAATGTTTCTTTGTGCTTTTATGTATTTTCAAGTTTTTCTGTAGTTAGCAATATTACTTTTCTAAATCATAACAAAGTAGACCGTGTTTTGGGGAACATATGGTGCTTGACCTAATTACCAAATGACAGCACTTTTTTTAAGAGGATGTAGGATTTTTATTCCGGATGTCATAAAAAGTTAACCTCTGTTGTCATATTTCTTGAGGCTTTTGTTAGCTAAAAGTCCCCAAAATATGGCTTATTGTATTCCTATATATTTGTCTTCATTTTGTGTGTGTGGGGGGGGTGGTCTGTTTTAATATTAAACAAGATCAGCAGCAAAAAAAAATCAAGAAAGCAAAATTTTAGTAAATTAAAATATTTCATTAACATTTTTGGTAACAGGCAGGACAATAGGAAGGAAAAAGCTTTCTCCAAATCAAATTATAAGAGGAAAAAAACTTTTAAGTGACAGCCTTTATCACTATTTATTAATTACCACTTAATCGAATATATTTATTATTACATTCTATTCGCATATCATAAAGTTTCTGTTCAGCAAAAGTAATTTTCTAAAACATTTTCTGAATGTGTAATACATTCACATGACTTAAAAAGTAAAGTACATAATGAAAAGTCATCTTTCACCTGGTGCCTAGCCACTTATTCTCCCTGTAGGCAATCAGTGTTATTTCCTGTGTGGTCTTACAGAGACTTTACACAAATACCAACAGATATGACTACATAAAAAATTGTCTCTTTGAAGCTTCAGTTTAAGAATTCAGAAATAAGAGTAAGAATTTGTAAAATACGGTACTTCCAAAGTTAAGCAAGCAAATTCCCTAGAAATTATGCACCTGTGCCACTGAGTTAAAGACAAAATGAATTTCTCCTCTATAAAATATTTAAATTATCAATTGAAAAAGCCAAATACATTTTCTTTCACTAGGATGTTCTAGTTTTGAAGGCAGACTCCATGTGACTCCCAAGTTTTGAGAGGGATATGTGAACCAAGGAAGTCATGTGACTGTATAGCAGACATCTAAACAATTACTTTGGACTTCTAAAAATTAAATAATTATTTACTTTTACCCAAAATCTTTATGTTAAAATTATGGAAAGTTTTATAATGTATTTAATGGATTTAGTTTGGTTGGACATGAACAAACCTTTCAGAAGTTTGAACACTGCAAAATGCATTGTGCTCTAAAGTGGGTTGCATTTAATGATTACTTCACACCTGTCTTACAGGAGGAAAGGAACGCTTTGGCATTGTTCTGCAGGGCAGTGTGCAGTATCTCTGCTTTTAAGACAGGATGAAATATTGATAAAATTTGAGTTAAATCTAAACTTTTATTCTAAGGTAAAGCCTCTTGGTGTTATATGGGGAAAGTTTTCGGAGTTTTACAGCAAGAAAAACACCATTATGTTTGATGACATAGGGAGAAATTTTCTAATGAACCCACAGAATGGACTAAAGGTAAGACATACTTTTACTTGTCGTGTGCTCACGTAATCTGGACTGAGTGGTAGAACTTTTGTAGTAAGCACTGTTGAATTTCATACATTTTAGGAAGTACTGTATTCTTTTTTCACAGGCAAGAAAAGTTTAAGAACAATTTATATAAAAACTGAACTTTATCTTTTTTGCATTGATGTCTGTAGTTATCCAGTTCATCCAAATGTTTTATCTTTAATTAGCTCTGTGGGAGCAACATGGGCTTCCCAACAGAGAGCAACATGGGCTTCCCACTTTTAAGCATCGAAAGTCAAATCGTTAGTAGATTTTTTAGGTATATAAATCTTGGCATTTTAAACATTCTGGCTAGCTTGAGAAATGCTAGTAAGGGTACTTTGTTTTTTGTTTTTAAACTGAAACTAAAGAGGTTGTTGAAAATTCCTAGAGGGCAAGTATAGATCTTAAGAGTTTGAAAATGCCAGAGCCAGAAGGAACCACAGGCATCTTGCCTACCTTCTTAACTTCAGAAGCAGTCTGAAGTTGAGGAAGTTCCTGTCTTGCCCAAGATTGTGTATGTAACTGGCTAATGACAGAATTTGGGTTAGATTCTAGTGACTTTATTCCAAGGTCAGTGACAATCGTAGCATGCAATTGCGTGCAATCTTATGTGACATTTCATCCTGCTGAGAGTGTAAAATTGGTAAGAGTAAAATTTGAAACTTAAAAGTTTCTGGTACCCGTAGTTGGTTACATGTTGGTACAATATGAAAATGGAAAAGATAGCTGTATACTATGGTACTATTGCATATGGAGTCTCCATCTGAAGTGGCAGCCCTGACACTGAGATATTTTTGCTATCAGTCCTGAAGTTTTCTATTAGCTGGATTCTTAGTGGTTTTAAAGACAAGACAGAAAAACCTCAAGTACATTTTTTAAACCTTTCTTACAGATTGTTGATTTTTTGTGGGTGTACAATGAGGATATTTTAGGGGCAGAATGCTAATCTAGGTAGTGAATTGCCACAAGTATAAAAAGTGTTGACTTGAAAGAAAAGTGGTTAGGTTGTCCTTAATGGTTTCTGTTTAAGGCTTGGGGAGAAGTTCTTTTCTTACATGTACTTCACCAGGTGTAAGGTACAAAAATGTATTCTTGAGTCTTGAGAAGAAATGTGATTGGTGTAAACCTAATTGTCTGTAAAACTAATAGTTATTACCTGTTCTTGCAAGGGGGTGAGCCCTCATGATGGTCAAGGAATAATTTTTGAGGAGACCTTTAGCTTTTAAAAAAAAAATACAATCATTAGCTTCATCTTTGTTTAAAAGAAACTTTGTTTTCCTAACCAAGATTTGAGCTCTATTCAT
Source organism: Cebus imitator (assembly GCF_001604975.1). NCBI lineage: Eukaryota > Metazoa > Chordata > Mammalia > Primates > Cebidae > Cebus > Cebus imitator. The sequence goes on from NW_016107606.1 coordinate 2,929,040, forward strand.
CTCTTGATGCAGAGAGAGATGTTATTGTAAATGTCTAGTTCTTCATGTTACTTTATAGTAGGATTTTTAAAAGACTCTACTCAGTAGACCCACAGAAGGAATTCCTAAAAATATATATGTTCCTATCCCCCAAATTCTAATTCCAGAGGTATATTTAGACACTCCACAGGTGGTCCTTGTGTGTCTTTTATTGAAAACCTCTTTTTAATGAAATTACTCTATCCAAGATAGCACTTCGTGAAAACCTCTTTAAAGGTTAAAGATTAAAGGTTGAGATTAAGATTAAAGGTTAAGATTAAGAATCTGCCCACATTGGCATGGAAACACCTGGGGTTTTTTGCTGTTTGTTTCTTGAAACAGGGTCTTGCTCTGTCACCCAGGCTGCAGTGCAGTGGCATGATCACGGCTCATTGCACCCTTGACTTCTGTTGCTCCAGTGATCCTCACGTATTAGCCTCCCAAGTACTGGGACTACAGGTGCACACCACCACACCTGGCTAGTTTTTGTATTTTTGGTAGAGACAAGGTTTTGTTACATTGCCTAGGTTGGTCTCGAACTCTTGAGCTCAAGTGATACGCCTGTCTCAGCCTTCCAAAGAGCTGAGATTACAGGCGTGAGCCACTGTGCCAGCCCAGAAACAGTTCTACAATGGAGAAATATTCTTAAATACTGTGTTTTGTTACCATGCCTTCATAATGCGCTTGGTAGAAATCTCAAAGATTTCATGTAGATCTTAAAAATAAGACTGCTTATTTCTTAAATTGTTAACTTCTATTTAAACACAAGCTTGTCAGTCATAAGGTCTGAAATATATGAAAGGTACTGTGAATATGAATTTAGTATTATACTAAAACAATGTGAATATTGGTCATGGATAAAGCAGCTTATGGGCTGAAAACTCCACTTCTTGTTATCCATTCAAGGAAATTATGATATAGGAGAATTCAGCCAATCTAGGCAATTTTCAATTTCTAAAAGTGCTTCCTTGACCTGAGAAAAAAGGATGGTTGCTTGTCCTTCTAGTGATCACTTAGATCAATTTTGAAAAATGTGCAGTAAACAATGGCTATAATGGAGCAAGTGAAGTCAATTAGGTGAATAGATTTTCACCCTTAATTTGTTTATTTTAAATTTTAGAACCAGAGTCATTGGAATATTTTAGTGTTGTTGTTTAATAGTGCTTAAGAGCAAATGTTTGGAAAGTAAAAATAACTTAGCCGAGCCTTGGGTTGAAAATCTTACTAGCCACCAACCCTGTAATTTCCTACTGTTCAAATTTGGACACTATGGTACATTATATATTAATTGTTTAAAAGTTAATTTGTTGCCGTTTAGTCTTTAGGAAGTGAATGAAGGAATACTTTAAAACATTACCTTATTGCCCAGGATTGTGCAGAAGCTCATTTCACTACATCTTCTTATCGTGCCTCTGTTTACTCCCATCCTTAGGGCCTAAGCAAGGCCCTGTATGGTGTTGTCTTCATCCCCTTCATTCACTGCTGCTGTGAAACAGCATTGCTGCACTACAGCAGAGAAGTGGGATCTCCCACAAATGCTGATTTCTGAGCAGACTCCCTTTGACAGCTCTGACTGGTGCCCTTCAAGCAGTGTGGGAAGCAGCTAGCAGTGTGGAGGTCACTGGCACCAAGCTGTTCTGATGAGAGTGGAACAGGTGGGAAAATTTTCTTCTGTCCATTTCAGACTGGTGCTATTTTTCCATTGACAGAAGAAAAGTATGTAGAAAATACTTAAAACCTTCCCTACACTTAGTAGATATGATAGTAGACTCCTTTGAGCTCACTCCTTCTTGCTTCTCAGTAAGTGACAATGATTAAATATTCATTTTTCAGTGTCACTGTATAAAATTAATGACCAATTTGAATTTTCTCCAGATCAAAAGGATATATTAATACTTTGCTAAGTATGATGAAATCAGTCCTTACATGTGTGCTTTAGGAATATGTATGGTTTTTTAAAAAAAAGATAACAGAAAAATTCAGATATAAAAAGTACTATATAGAATTGCTTAACAAACCCCCAAGTGGTGTATCATTCAGTTTTAAGTTAGCTTATTAATTCATGTTTGCTCTATACCCTACTTTTGTCTCCTTAATATTTTGAAGTAAATCTTAGCCATATCTTATTATCTAAAGTTAATTTAAAATTATTGAAAGACTATTTTGAGTTGTATAAAGATATTGAGCAGATGACTGCTACAAAAAAGCAAAATTCTTTATTGAAGCTATAAAATAAGGAAAAGTGCATAAATTTATAGTTTAATAAATTGTAGAGATAATTATTGTAAAACATTTTATTCCACTAAAAAAAAATTACTCATGATTTTCCTCTCCAAAGATAAACACTATTACCATCTTGATTTATAGTCCTCTAGACTTTTCTAAGCACAGATGTATGCACAGATCTAAAGACTGCATATAAACATGTGCATGCATAGCACCGCCACTCAAGTCAAGATATGACTTTCTTTACTAATTGCAGCCCCCCACCTCGGTCTGTTATTCTGACTTGCATGGTTTGAAGTAATCCTTTTTAAACTGTTTTTCATAGTAAAATAGGTCAGCCTTAAACCTTTGGAAAATATGACAGTTCTTTTTATGGAAAACTCTTGCATAATTAAACATGATTTTAATGGAGAATTTAACAATAAAGAAAAATGCTTATGATAAAATATAGAAGGAAACAGGTTATATAAATGTATAACGATATCTCAGCTATATAAAAATTTAATATAACAATAATAAAATAAAAATCATCATTGTGAAAATTTATCTCACTCTCCTGTTAGATCAAGCTGGTATTTGGTTAAATATTAATAAAATAACATGAATGAAATTTATTAGTAAGAAGCAACTAGAATGATAGGAGGTGGGAAAGGCTAATTAGTTTTGCAAAATAGAGTAGCTATATGTAGGGATTAAAGTGCTGTAAGAAAGCTGATGTTCTTAGGTTCAGACTGAAAAGATAAAGTTAGGTAAAATAGGTGGGAAAGCTTGCAATTTGCATAATAAATATTATACATGACTTTCTACTTAGGCTAATATAAAATCATTTTTAGTATTATGTTCTTGGTGATATTTTAGTCTCATTAACTCTAATTGAAATGATAGTGCAGCTTTGTTAGTTTTCCTTACCGTAATTGTGATGTGTTGAGTAATGTTTGTTTCCTAATAGATAAGGCCTTTCATGAAAGCTCACCTAAATCGAGATAAAGACAAAGAACTTTTAAAATTAACTCAGTACCTCAAGGAGATAGCAAAATTAGATGACTTTTTGGATCTAAATCACAAATATTGGGAAAGGTAAGTGTTAATTGCTTATTTATTTTCTCTTTACATCAGTGATGAAAAAATTATCATTTTTCATCAGTGAACCCAGTATATGTATATATATATATACATATATATATTTTTAATTTTTATTTAAAATAGATGACTTCTAAAAACATTTTCTCATTCAGCGATCTACCCCTTGAAAGTATTTTCCCCTTTCATCTTAACCTCTAACTTGTTCATAAACACATCTCTTGTAAGCTCTTTAATACTTGTAGAAGAGAGAACTTGAGAGACTAGCATATGTTTGGGATGCTGCCTGTAAATTATTTTGTGACGTTAGGTAGGCTACTCCTTTATGAACCACATGGGAATGTAATCCTTCCTCTCATACTTAATGTAATGTCAGGATAAAATAAAACACATGTAAAAATTTACAAATAGTGTTAAAAATTACAAGTAACTTGGGTGTAGCAAAAAAATTAGAAAACCTTATCCCACTGAAAAAAACAATTACTCATAATTTTCCTTTTTAAAGACAACCACTGTTACCATCTTGGTATATTAGTCTTTCAGTCATTTTTTTTTTTTTTTTTTTTTTGAGACGGAGTTTCACTCTTGTTACCCAGGCTGGAGTGCAATGGCGCGATCTTGGCTCACCGCAACCTCCGCCTCCTGGGTTCAGGCAATTCTCCTGCCTCAGCCTCCTGAGTAGCTGGGATTACAGGCACACGCCACCATGCCCAGCTAATTTTTTGTATTTTTAGTAGAGACGGGGTTTCACAATGTTGACCAAGATGGTCTCGATCTCTTGACCTCGTGATCCACCCGCCTCGGCCTCCCAAAGTGCTGGGATTACAGGCGTGAGCCACCGCTCCCGGCCATCTTTCAGTCTTTTTTCTAAGCTCAAACATATCCACAAATCTATATAGACATTGCATATAAACATCAAGGTTTTGAGACAGGGAAAAGCCCCTGGAGAAGTGGAAGATATTACTATGTATTACAAGCATTTTGGGGGGAATTAGGTCTTTAAGGACCTGGTTCCAGTAATACATCATCAAAAGAGACTGTGTAGTTGGGGAGGGATAACATGGGGAGAAAGGCCAGATATAGGTGATGGGGAGGAAGGCAGCAAACCACACTGCCATGTGTGTACCTATGCAACAATCTTACGTGTTCTTCACATGTACCCCCAAACCTAAAATGCAATAAAAAAATAAAAAATAAATAAAAAAACGAAGTATATTTTATATGTGTGTATGTGTATGAGTGTATATATATATATATGTATATATATATATATATATATATATATATATATATATATATAAAAGAAACTGTAATAATAACACTTTGGCTTTTCGGATTCCACTTTTGACTTTTCAGACCACTTTGACACAAGTCTTCTAAGAGTCTATAATCCTAATAGGAAGATAAAGCAGACATTTTTATCCCCATCTTTAAATTGCAGATGATGTAACTGAGTCATGGAGATAGCAAATGCTTAGTGCAGTGTCATGAAGTAAGCAAATTGTACCATCAAAACATGTCCACGTTTGCCAGTTTTAAGAACTCTGTCCCCAACCCCACACCACCAATTTTAGTACTTTGTAAATGTGAGAAATTGAGATTGCTTTTAATTTAGTGGTAGATGTCTACTAATATGAAAAATATTTGTTTGCTTAGTAAATTAATGTCTTATATCCTTTACACACTTGATCAAAGACCTTTAGCATCTTTTGCCCACTATCTTGATGTAAGAAAAAGAAGATCTTTATGGAGTTTCAGCTATATTTGGAAGCTAGGATACTAGTTAATACAGTTACTTTCACATTGGAAGTAAGGCAGTATGGAATGATAGCTAATGAGTACAACCTCTGGAGCCTTGTTTTGAATCTAGGCTCTTCCATTTTCTAGCTGTGTGAATTTGGGCAAATTGCTTAACCTCTTTGTGCCTGTAAAATAGGAATAATACTAATGGAAACTCCTCAGAGCTCTTGTGAGGACTAAATGAATTAATACATGTACTTAGAACTGTGTATGCACATAATCAGTAGATGTAAGTGATTATTAACAGTACTTATCTTGAAATGTTTTGTCATTAGAATAATCTCCTTTGGGAGGGAAGTTAGGTTAACTTCATGAATTTATCATGATACAGCTTTGACATCTTTATTTTATTTCTTGCAGATATCTCTCAAAGAAGCAAGGACAGTAGTTTTAAGTTATACTGGCAATTATTGAAGATACTTAAGATCCAGGAACTTCTTGCTTTTATGCTAGAAATCATTATGAAAGTGCTGGACACTGAAGCAAATACCATATTGCATATACTTGGTCTTCCAGTTTTTTGTAAATTTAATTTTATATTTTTTTGAGATTATAGCAATATGCTAAAAAAAAAATGCTTTTGTTCCCTATATGAATATTCTGTTACTCTTGAAAAATATTTTCTCCAGGGTTGGTTACTGATTCCTTCCTTGTCCCCTCAACACACACACAAAGTGGAGAAAATGTATACTCAACAATGTCATTTTGTGACTTTGGAAACAAGTTATGTTTTGTATTTTTGTCTCATTATGTTACTGTCTGACTAAAATCAAAGACCAAACCCATGTTGAAACTAGTGCTTTTCCCTTTAAAACCAAAAAGAAAAAAAAAGTTTTTAAATAAAGAACCTAGTTTGTTATGCTTAAAATTACCAAGAATTTTTTATTCCTTTGTCATAGACACAATTGCTCTTCTGTATGCCACTAGTTAAATTTCTAAATTCTGAATGGTCTCAGTTAGGCCTGTATGTGTATACATGTTCAAGTAAAGCTGGAAAGTATCAATCTCTGATACTGCTGTGTCCTAGTATGAGAAACCGAAGACTGAAGAATAAAAACTAAGGAACAAGAATGAATCGAATCTCTTTTCAGTGGCTAAGTAGAATCTGCCTAAAACCATTGTCGTAATAGCAGTTAAAGGCAATAAATTTTTAAAAGGGACATATCACTGATTGATCCCTAAAAAGCATGAACAAAAAGTTTTTGTTCTGTTCCAGCTATATCTTGTCTAAGTGCTAACACAGTTTCAGTAAAAATACCTAGCCATAAGATTAAAAAAATATATTATTTGCAATGCTTAAGCCTGCAGATAACGTAATGTGACCACTGTTTTGTGTTGACAATATTGCTTTATACAGTTCTTGTATTTGAAAGGAATTGATCCTTTTAAAGAAACATGGTGTGTATTGTTCTTACAGGACTAATTTCAGTGGTGTAAATAATAAATATCTTTTCTTAAAACATTGGTTATCTGTTCTATATTACTGCAGATATTACTCTTTGTTGAAAAGACGAATGAACATTGTGTTCAGGCAAGGACCTCTTGCAAAAACTTAAATGTGTATGGTGATGTTAAAGGTGTGTATATCACTATTTGTACATTCAGGAGTAGTAGCAGCTAATCAGATACGTTAAATTACTTAATCCTAATAAGTACCATTTTTTTTTTCAGAAATATATACTATTTGTGACAGGTTATTATAAGGATATACAGTGCAGAAGAGTTTGAGGACTGTAAGTAAAGTGATTGAATTAAAATGTATTAATTTTGAAATTTTAAATATGGATAGAAAAGAAATTTTAGAATATTCATTTTATTGGTACGTTTTCCCACTGTAAAAGACAACTTATTATTCCAAAGTAGGCATGGAAAGGGCCTAATTTTCTCAATAAAACAGAACACTTAAACTATTAACATAGGTCAAGAAAGAGCAGACATTTTCTCAATCAGCATAAACTAAAATATAAAAGCAAGTCACAGGAAGCAAGGTAGAATTTTACAAAAACATTTTCTGCCATTAGGTGGTGCCCAAACCAAAGCTTAGCGGCTGTGCTTAATTAAGCCACTCTGGAGAACATTGTCATTGAGCTTATGGAGATAGCATGTGCTGTATGTGATTAAAACCTTCAGCTGGGTGCGGTGGCGCACGCCTGTAATCCTAGCACTTTGGGAGGCTGAGGCAGGTGAATCACGAGGTCAAGAGATCGAGACCATCCTGGTCAACATGGTGAAACCCCTGTCTCTACTAAAAATACAAAAAAAATTAGCTGGGCATGGTGGCGCATGCCTGTAATCCCAGCTACTCAGGAGGCTGAGGCAGGAGAATTGCCTGAACCCAGGAGGTGGAGGTTGCGGTGAGCCGAGATCACACCATTGCACTCTAGCCTGGGTAACAAGAGCGAAACTCCGTCTCAAAAAAAAAAAAAAAAACCTTCACAGAATGTGCAAGTTTTCATTTGTCTTCTGCATCTCATGGCTTATTGAACAGCTCCATCTCTTTGTATCTAGTTGTGTGGCACACACAACTGAGCCAATTGGCCACTTAATTCAGATGTATATTTTGGTGATAACTGCAAGTTATTTTTATTAGATATGTGTTAAACTTTTAAACAGTATTATATGAAGTACATCTAGCCTAAAAACTACAAAAAATAAATCTTCGATTCAGAGGGAAGTTTATAGTTTCCCTTCAGGCCTTTGTTATGGAAATCAGTTACTGGACCAATAATACCTGTAGCAGCTCTTCAGTTTAAAAGGTTAGGAATGGAAAAACATGTTGTTAACAGTTGTAAGCAACTGAAACTTATTCTTTATTCATAGAAAGTAAAATAGGTGCTTGAGGAGAGGAAGAGGAACTGTACAGGGATAGGGACTGGGAAAAAAGGATATGCAACAAAAAAATGCAGATTAGTTGCATTTTAGGTTATTGCTTGGTTTGTAAGTATTATTAATAACAGTTGGGTGCTCAAAATAGTAATAAAATGTGAGTAATAAACTTGAGTTTTCTTATCCCAAGTAATGAACAGAGCTCTCTCAAGGGATGAATTTTATGGTCTCCAATGAAGTATTTTACATCAAAATTCAATCTAATGAACTGGGATAGCCCAAGAAATTTCTGTAAAGATAAAATGCATAGATGTTTATGTAAAGATTTAGTTTTGCTATGTGAGTCTTGGTGAGACATCTGAGTATTTAAAATTTTTAATTGACATTTGTTTATGGGGTACAATATGGTGTTTTGATACATATATGCATTGTGGGATGATTAAATCAAGCTAATTAGCATATTCATCACCTCAAATGTCATTTGGCAGTGAAAACATTTAAAATTTTCTTTTTTAGCTGTTTTGAAGTATGCGTTATTATTAACTGTAGTCACTATGCTGGGCAGTAGATCATCAGAATGTATTCCTCTAATTTAACTTTGTATTCTTTGACCAACATCTCCTCTTTCCCCAGCCACCACCACCGCCCTCCCCAGCCTCTGGTAACCACTTTTACTCTCTTACTCTATGCTTCTGTGAGTTTGACTTTTTAAAATTCTACATATAAGTGAGATCATATTGTGTCTCTCTCTACATGGTTTATTTCATTTAGCATAATGTCCTTTAGCTTCATCCATGTCACAAAGGACAGAATTTCCTGTTTTTTTTTTTTTTTTTTTTTAAGGCTGAATGGTATCTATATATATATACCATATTTTAAAAATCCATTCATTCATTGATGAGTACTTTGGTTTTTTCTATATCTTGGCTATTGCAAATAATGCTATAGTGAACATGGGATTGCAGACATCTCTTCAGAGTGCTTGCTGTTTAACTCTTAAGGGAATCTTTTGTAATTAGTTTCATACACTTAGCAAAGACTTCTGAGAAATTAGTGCATTATAAGAACTGAAATCAATATCAGGCATCCTGTAGGGCTAACAATGGTGTTATCTATCTAGTAATGTCAGTGAGCTTCCATGTAAAGTATAAAATCTTACATGCCATGCCTCCCACATTAATAATTTTGTAAAAACACTTTGGAAATAAGCAAGCACTTAAATACTTCCTGATATGAACTGTTATTTACTAAAATGCTGGTTTCCTTCTGAAAAGTTTTAAAAGCTGAACTTACAGCTTTTAAAATCATTTGTAAATGGTAGAAACAAAACTTTTAAAATATCAAAAACAAAGATTGCTAAGCTTTAATGATGTTTCCATAAACCAATATGGCTACACTGCATTAAGTAGTGTATGTGTACAATTTGTTATACTAAAGGACAGACTGATGACTTTTCAGGAATAAATACATTATTAAAATGAGGCAAATCAATTATTTAGTTGAATACAAATCCTTCCTACTTTTATTCCTAGTTCTTAATTCTCTGGAACACTGATTGCTATCACTTCTTGTTGCATAATCTGTGAGGAGAACTGCTGTGGCTTCCTAAATAAGGCTTTTGAAAGAGCCAGTGGTTGGTCAGAAAAACATGTGACTAGAATCCCTCTTTATTGGCAGCAGGACCTTAGGCAAGTCATTTCAACTCTTTGAACTTTTGCTTCCTCCTCCTTAAAAATGTTCTACACCTGTTTGCCTTTCCCATAGGCTGTGGCAAATTCAAATGAGAGTTCCTGTGGAAGTACTTGGAAGCAGCAAAGGCATATGTGAATGTCAGATGTTAAAAGTAGTTCAGAGCATATGGCTATCATCGAGCTCTATCACTCCTGAAATTTTACTTACCAGAAGTGAAGTACTAGAAGGAAGACTTCAAATATTATCTTGGTTTTCCTAAGAGTTCTAAATAATCAAGGAAAGGAGAATGAGGAAACCTCTTATGACCTAGATTTTTTGTAAGTATCCAACTGCTTTTAAGTCTGCAAATGACATTTTGGACTGGATGCCCAGAAGTCCCTCTCCTTCCACCCCCACCCTTAAAGTGACCATGACTAAACCTTAACAGCATTATAATACATCTTGTATAGTGGAATATTTACATGATTTTAATCTTCTAACTTTGGAAATCAGTTGTTCCCAGATAGAAGCTTGCTAATTTTTCCTTGCCATGTAAAAATGAAAAATCATTCAAAAGCAATGAGTTTTAAAACTTTCTTTCTTGTGAAGATATGCTAAGGTGTAAACATTTTGTGTTTTTGTTTGTTTGTTTTTGTTTTTGTTTTTTTCTCACAAGTTTGGCAGAACAAACCATGCGGGAACCAGGCAGTCAACATTTAATGTATATTTATTAATACCTACTATGTCTGAGGCACTGTTCTTCAAGGGTTAAACACAAGATTTTCTACCCTCACAGAGCTTATATTTGAGTGAGGGAAACAATAAAGAAACAAGATGATTTCAAGTAGAAGTGCTATAAAAATATGAGAGAAAATGATTGTGACAGTGATTCACAATTACATGACCTAATGTGGGAAGATGGAATTTGAGCTGAGATCTGAATGAGAGCCACCATTTGGAATGTACAGAGAGAGGATGTGGAAATCTTAAGGGGGCAAAGAAAAAAAGTTAAAAAAAAAGTATGGAGAAGAATATTATTGTGGACAGATAAGGCAAGCTCAACCTAGGCAGATTCAGGGAAGAGTTGGAGGTAAGATGTAGCCTGGTGCGAGGTGAGGTTGGAGAGGTAGGCAGATCCTATGGAAAAGGTAAGATGTTGTACATCACAATAAGTGTAGTGAATTCTACGTGAAATGGCAGGAACCAGTGAAGGATGTTAAGCATGGAATAACAGTCTAATTTTTTTAACAGCCTTATCAAGATAGAATTTATATACCACAAAATTTACCCTTTTGAAGTATGCAGTTCAATGGTTTTTAGTATATTTAGAGAGTTGTACAACCATCACTGTAAGCTAATTTTAGAACTTGATTTGTTTTTAAACAAATCATTCTGGTTCTTGAGTGAGAATGGACTATCAAAGGCCAAAAGAAAGGACGTGACCTATTAGGAGATGAGAGATTTTCAAAGTGACTGGGAGAAAATATGCATTTCTTCACTCCCTTGTAGCATCATCTTCCAGCTACCTATTGAGCCCCTGTGCTGTACCAGGCCACGTATGAGGTGCCACATCTTCCACGGCAAATAAGACAGAAATGACCCTGCCCTATAGGAGCATGCAGCTGCAGGACTGTGTGCACCACAAACTTAGCCCTTCCAGCTTTACCACTGGGTAAGTAATGCAATTTGAAGAATAGAGAATTCAATGTATCAAAATCAACATATATGAAAAATCTTTCTTACCCATTTATTCCCACAATGAAAAAAGCCTTCTGTAATTCCACCCAACCGTCTTGCCCAGAGGCCAGACCCAGGATTAAGTGTCCAGCTTGGACACGCATGACCTGTGCCAGCATGGGACACAGCAGAGGTCTGCACACTTAAGAAGATAGATCAAAGGCCCCCTTTCCATTTCTCTCTTCAGAGTATTGCAGCAAGAACATCCCCTTCTAGCTATTTCACACATGGACAGCCGAGAATGAGACGGTCATTGACAGAGCATTTTGCATTTGTGCACTTTCTCTCGTTATACTGCCATTTATTCCCCAGTATCTAATGGGGGCTGCAGCATGTACTCTGTGGTTAAATTCTGCTGCCAGAAGTTTCCTCCAGCTCCTGATGCCCCAAACCCCTCCCTCCAGCATTCCCCTGGCTCATCTTGCAAACAAATTCAAAGGTGCTGTGTTACACTCTGATCTTTCATGACACACTGCTATAAAGATTTTGAAATTTGAGTCAAAGCAAAAACAAAACAAAAAAGTAAGCTTAAACATCCCCTGAGGGGAAAATAATGAAGGAGCTCTTAAGCACTATTGCAAATAATACTTAATTTTAAGAAGACAATTTTTTTTTTAAAGAATGTGGACTAAATATTCTTTATTTTCCCTTAGTTCGTTCTTTGCTCAAAGAAAAATTTGCATCATTGTTTTAGTGGATTTGGTGGACCTGTTTAATTAATGTTAGCCCTAATGGTTTAAAAGATCTTGGAGTAAAAAGGTGTAATACCTCTTCCTCACTCATTTTGAGTTCCATAGCCAACACCTCTATAGGGAACACAGGTTAGCAAGAGGAAAGCATAACAAACTCAACAAAGTTTCCTGTGACACGAGAGCCTTCAGAAATGAATGCCCAAAGACTCAGGGAAAATTATATTTTTATGTTAGGTTCAATGAAGAATGGACAGCCATGTAGAAATGTGATTGGATGAAAAGGGTATGCTCTAATGGTAATAAACAGGGGACCCTAGCAAGGCCTGTTTGGGTTCTTCTTGGCCTCTTTGTACAGGACTTTTTCCCCACTGGATATGGGGCAAGGCCCTTCTGGAATGAGGTTTATGGCCAGCTTTCAGAGGAGGTAGGTCAGAGAATGACCTCTTTAGGTTTTATGGCTTGCTTTGGGAGAGAGGAGTTCTAGTTTCTATAACCTGCTTTGGGGAAGAGGAATTCTCATACCCATGACATGCTTGGGAGAAAAAAGGGAGGAGAAAGGAGTGTGGAGAAGGTCAGAGGGAACATCTTGCTTCTCAGGTCCTTCCAATCTTTTTCGGTTCAAAGTACTCAGCATGCCAAAGTGCCATACTTTGGAGTATAGTATTCTGAGCCCTAACAATCTTTAATAGCTATACATGATTATTTTTATTTTTAATGGTAATTTCTATTTGTTTAAGAAATGTAATTTAAAAAAAAATTACATGTAGTCTCACCACCCAGAGGTAACAATGGTTTACGTTTTTTTTTTTTATACCTATGTGTACTGATAAAATATATGTGAAAGAACGGATAGGTATGTCTCAGTGGCTCTCTGGGATTGAATTAGTGCAAATGGTTATTGTTAGATGCATATAGTTGAAAGCCTCAGGAAGCAGAGACTATGTGTTTATTTATTTATTTTTTTTTTTGGTATTCCCCAGGTACATAGTAAGTCTTTGAATTTGATAGATATATATGATCAATGTAAGTTGAATTAACAAATGAATGTGTAAACAGACAAGCCATAAAATAGGTACTTATGTAATGTCATTATTTTAATAACATTTGCTTCTTAAATGCTTTCCTCTATGATGAGAATAATGACAAAAATATAACACATATTTATTTCCCTTTTCTTTTTGCATCCCGGCTTATTGATTTTTCAGTCCACCATTTAGGAGGATATATTACAATAAGGAAAACATTTTATGACAGCTTATTACAAGAAGAAATTTTAAAGTTCTGGTTACTGTTGTAATGTTGGATGGGTGAACTACTATAGTTTTATGTCTCCATAATGTATGAGAAGTATTTTCATTCATCTCTTAAATGCATTCTGCCTTTAGTGTAATAGTCAATTGATTCATGTAGTTTACAAATGCTTTCACAAGAGAATAGTAGAAGTGCATAGCACCATATCTAAATGCCATAATTATTTATCATAAATTGTTATTCTTGGGGAATTCTGGGAGCTTAAAATGAGACGATCATCTATCCTGGCTAGTAGCACACTGATAGGTGTTATGCTGGTGCCATCGAGCAGTAAATCATTTAAATCCAAGTGCTACAATTTTCTGGCTGCCATCTAGTTCACTGAGAAAGCAGCCATACATCCAACCCATGCAACCCCGCAGTAGGGTGCTGTGAACATGTGTGGAAGGCTCATATCTTCAAGGAGGTCCTACCAGGGCCACAGGTCACTAAATTTTCTCCAATAGTGCCCAAGGTGAACCTGTGTTATTGTTCCTCTATCAGCCAGCCCAACATATTTGAAAAGATAGTGAGATTTGTTAGGTGATACAGGTGAGGGAAGAACTTTGATTTGAGTTGATGGGGGGAATTCAGCTGAGTCATGTTTTAGGGTACAGACTCACCTAAAACAATCTTGAAAGTACCATCTGGGAGCAAGAGGGCAGGGCATGGATGTCCTGTTGAACATGGGCTTCGAGGTTAACAGACCTGGGATGGATATCTAGTCCTGTGGCTCCTGTGGGATCTAGGGCTAGAAACTTCACCTCTCTGTGTTAGTTTTCTATTGCTGCATAACCAGTTACCACACACCTGGTGGCTTAAATTATACACATTTATTATCTCACAGCTTCAACAGTCCCTCTGTGCTTAGCTGGATTCTCTGTTCAGGGTCTCACAAGCCTGCATTCAAGGTGTTGGCCAGGCTCGTGTCCATCTAAAAGCTTGACTGGGCAAGAATGAAAGTGACATCTCATCACATTTGCCATATTCTCTTAGAGTCAAGTGACAAGTCCCACCTACACTCAGGGGAGGGGATTACACAAATATGTGAACAGCAGAAGGTAGAAACATTGAGGGTTATGGTACAGTCTGTTTGCTACAATCCCTGAACCCATTCAGTAAAGTTGGTATAAAAAAACCTGCTTCAGAGGGTTATTATGTTAATTCAAAACAAGATAACATATATCAAGTGTTTGCATGGTACCTGGCACATAGTGAGCATTCAATAAATGTCACTGATGATGATGATAATCATTGGTGATAACCAATGGGTATCCTGATAAATGCCTATAATCTTCTTTTTTGTTGTTGTTGGTTCATGTCTTTTATTAACTCAGTTACTTGTCTTCTGGTTTGTTGAAGCAGTAAGTCAGACAACATTTGCCACAATAATGTCTGTCAAAGTGGCTTGCCATAAACACTCCAGCACCACATTCATCAGAAGGGCACTCTTGACGAAGGCAACTAATTTTGCCATTCTCATCCACCTTATAATATTTCAGAACAGCCAGCTTGACCTTCTTTCTCTTGTGCTTATTCTTCTTGGGAGTGGTGTAAGACTTCTTCTTCCTTTTCTTAGCACCACCATGAAGTCTCAACACAAGATGAAGAGTAGACTCCTTCTGAATATTGTAGTCAGACAAAGTGCGTCCATATTCCAGTTCCTTGCCAGCAAAGATCAGTCTTTGCTGATCAGGAGGAATTCCTTCCTTATCCTGGATCTTGACCTTTACATTTTCTATCGTATCCGAGGGTTCAACCTCGAGGGTGATGGTCTTCCCCGTAAGGGTTTTCACGAAAATCTGCATTTTGGTGGCGGCCCTACCTGATGCACAGATGGCGGATCGAAAAGTGCCTATAATCTTCTTAAATCATGAGTGTCCTTCTAAGCACTCACCACAATATGAGGAATTTCAAGTTTTGAACTTGACTCTCTCAAAGGATAATGGTCAACTCAGTTATCTATGGGACATGGAGAGGAGGGTGATGGAATTGATTATCTTAGGCAAGATATAATTCAGGAAAATATCTAACTTGACTTTGAAATAAATATTTTTTCTTTCCCTGATTGTTTTGTACAAGCATATTATTCCACATCACAGAGTTACTCTAATTATCCTAATTTACTTACTCTCTCCCCATTGATTTACTCTTAGTTTGAACCTAATTTTTACTATTGCCAACAATGCTGCAGTGGACATCCTTCTAGATATATTCTTGTGCCCTTTTGTGTTTTTGTAGGAAAAAGTTGTACAGCCATTTATTGACAGCTTATAACAAATCAGACATTGTGTTACGTGCCCGGTGAATAAAACATATATGGTTTCTTCCCTCATGGAGCTCACAGCAATTAAAATTACAAGTATTAAAAATACGAATTTTAAGTATGGGGTGTGTATTATAGGATGAATAACATACTAGGGAAGAGGGAGAGCTGAGGTCACACCAAGCAAGGATTTGGGGTCACATGAGAAGAGTTAGGCCGTCTCTAGAAAAGTAGTGAAATCTTAGGATCTGGAGAATCAGAACTTTGACAACAATGGATCCAAGTTCCTGGGATCTTGGAATTACTTTAAAAAAATTCACATGTACAAATCTCAGATTGTTAATTCAGAAATATGATTTTATTTTTCTATTAGAAAATTTAAGATTCCTTCTTCTGAGTAGCAGAAACTTAATCTTGGTCAACATGAGGTTTCCTGTCTTTTCCCCCATATTGGATCTAAGTACTGGGGTCTTACAATATGCCAAGACATTGAGGATGTGGGATTGAGATGAAGAGGTGCCTGGTCTTTAGTTGTCACCTAATATATTAGTTTGTTTTCATGCTGCTGGTAAAGACATAGCCCAGACTGGGCAATTTACAAAAGACAGATTATAGACTTACAGTTCCACATAGCTGAGGAGGTCTCACAATCAGGGTGGAAGGCAAGGAAGAGCAAGTCACATCTTACATGGATGACAGCAGGCAAAGAGGGCATGTTCAGAAACTCCCATTTTAAAAATTTTCAGATCTTGTGAGACCCATTCACTATCAAGAGAACAGCATGGAGAACACCCACCCCCATGATTCAATTACCTCCCACTTGGTCCATCCTACAACACATGGGAATTATGAGAGCTACAATATGAGATGTGGGTGGGGACACAAAACCAAACCATATTATTCTGTCCCTGACCACTCCAAAATCTCATATCTTCATATTTCTAAACAAATCATGCCTTCCTATCATTCCCCGAAAGTCTCAACTCATTTCAGCATTAATTCAAAAGTTCATAGTCCAAAGCCTCATTCGAGACAAGGCAAGTGTCTTCCACCTATGAGCCTGTGAGATCAAAAGCAAGTTAGTTACTTCTTAGATACAATGGGGATATAGGCATTGCATAAATACAGCCATTCCAAATAAGAGAAATTAGCCAAAACAAAAGGGCTACAGGCCCCATGCAAGTCCAAAATCCAGCAGGGCAGTCAAATCTCAAAGCTCCACAGTGATCTCCTTCGACTCCATGTCTTACATCCAGCTCATGCTGAGGTAGGTTCCCATGGTCTTGGGCAGCTCTGCCCCTGTGACTTTGCAAGGTACTGCCTGTCTCCCAACTCCCTTCACAAGCTGGTGTTGAGTGTCTGCAGATTTTCCAGGTACGTAGTGCAAGCTGTCAGTGGATCTACCATTCTGAGGTCTACAGGATGGTGGCCCTTTTCCCACAGCTTCACTAGGTTGTGCCCCAGTAGGAACTCTATGTGGTGGCTGCCAACCCACATTTCCCTTCCACACTGCCCTAGCAGAGGTTCTCTATGAGGACTCCACCTCTACAGTAAACTTCTGCCTGGGCATCCAGGAATTTCCATACATCTTCTGAAATCTAGATGCAGTTTCCCAAATCCCAATTCTAGACCTCTGTGCACTTGCAGGCTCAGTACCATGTGGAAGCTGCCAAGGTTTGAGGCTCGCACTCTCTGAAGCCACAGCCCAAGCTGAACGTTGGCCCCTTTAAACCATGGCTGGAGTGGTTGGGACACAGGGCACCAAATCTTTAGGCTGCACACTGCATGGGGACCCTGGTCCTGGCCCATGAAACCATCTTTTCCTCCTAGGTCTCCCAGCCTGTGATGGGAGAGACTGCTGTGAAGACCTCTGACATGCCCTGGAGACATTTTCTTCATTATTTTGGGGATTAACATTTGGCTTCTTGTTACTTATGCAATTTCTGTACCTAGCTGAAATTTCTCCTCAGAAAATGGTTATTTTTCTTTTCTATTGCATTGTCAGGCTGCAAATTTTCCAAACTTTTATGCTCTGCTTCCCTTATAAAACTGAATGCCTTTAACAGCACTCAAGTCATCTATTGAATGCTTTGATGCTTAGAAATTTTTTCTACCAGATGTCCTAAATCATCTCTCTCAAGTTCAAAGTTCTACAAATCTATAGGACAGGGGTGAAATGCCACCAGTCTATTTGCTATAATAGAAGAGTCACCTTGACTCCAGTTCCCAACAAGTTTCTCATTTCCATCTGAGACCACCTCAGTCTGGACTCTTGTCCGTATCACTATCAGCATTTTGGGCAAAGCCGTTCAACAAGTCTCTAGGAAGTTCCAAACTTTCCCACATTTTTCTATCTTCTTCTAAGCCCTCCACACTGTTCCAACCTCTGCCAGCTACCCAGTTCCAAAGTTGCTTCCACAGTTTTAGGTATCTTTTCAGCAGCACCCCACTCCTGGTACCAATTTATTATATTAGTCTGTTTTCACACTGCTGATAATGACATACCTGAGACTGGGCAATTTACAAAAGAAAAAGGTTTATTGGACTTACAGTTTCACATGGCTGGGGAGACCTCACAATCATGGCAGAAGGCAAGGAGGAACAAGTTACATCTTGTGTGGATAGTGGCAGTCAAAGAGAGCTGTGCAGAGAAGCTCCCATTTTTAAAACCATCAGATCTCATGAGACCCATTCACTATGAAGAGAACAACATGGGAATGACTCACCCTATGATTCAATCATCTCCCACCAGGTTTCTCTCACAACACATGGGAATTATGGGAGCTACAGGATGAGATGTGGGTGGGGACACAGAGCCAAACCATATTGCTAGTCACGTTGGCATCTGCTAAGATCTCCAAAGTCTGCCTTGGACCTTAGTTACTGGTCCACATAGGTCACTGCTACATCATCTCTTGTTCTAAGTCAGGTTGATGAATGTTCCTTGTTACAGCTATACTTCTGCTGAATGCATAGAATTCCTGTGCTTCCCTCAACCCTAGGACATTCAGTGGACCTAAACCTTGTTCACAGCCACTCTTAGCAGCATAAGGTCACCTTTTTGTCATCACTCTGTGCTTGGTTAAGGGGAAACTTGCAAAACTGCCTAGGTTTCCTCTGTCTAGGCACACCCTGCAGCCGTTTCTTGAGGTCTTGGCACCTCTCTTAGACTCTGCCAGGGAAGAGAGACACACAATTACACTGTTTTGTAATCCCATAAACCTTCATGTGGTTCTCCAGGGGTTCCCTCCTTGGCTCACTTTTCCTCATACATTCTCCTATCCCTCCCCCACCAATTAAATTAAAAGCAAACTTTGATCTAATACATCAGTTTGATCTAACTCATCATGTTAGATCATTGAGAACATGTATGTTCTCAAATTTATTGCCTGGTTTTCAAGATTCAAAATCTGAGAGCAGGGATCATTTCTCAGGGCTCTTTTGCCCCACTGTCCCCTCCCCCAAACATTGAAATAAAGGAAAATTTTGAGTCCTCTCAAGGGAAATTCCAGGCACTCAGCTAGCTTTGACAAATAAATGAGCAACCTGAAAAGCAAAAAGATAATAATAATTAAAACAATAGCTACCCAAGTAAGTTAGAGACATAGATATTTGGTTTCCTATAAAAACTAAAATTAACATCTTGACATAATCCCTGAATTATTTTCTGGAAACCTGGACTCCCACCAGATGGAGAAAGTCAACTACTGTCAGATAGACTGAACTCTGACTGCTATTCTTAGTGCTAAATCTTTTTCTGAGGGGCCTAGAGAAAGTCATGCCCACAGGCCAAACCTGAACATTCCTCTCTGTTGACTCCAAGTTTTTAGGCAAAGCTTTGCTTCCTTAACCAATTGCAAATAAAAGAATCACTGAATCTACCTATGACCTATAAGCCCCTGCTTCAACATATCCTGCCTTTTTGAGCCAAATTAATGTAAAACCTCCATGTATTGATTTACAATTTTGCCTATAACTTCTGCTTTCCTGAAATGTACCCCTGCCTTTAAAATCTCTTGCTCATAAGCCATGGGGAGTTTGGGCCTTAAGCATTATCTGGCCAATTCTCCTTGCTTGGCATCCTACAATAAATGCTTTTCTTTCTCTCATTGAATATCTTTTTAAAAAGATTAATGAATAAATTATTTTGTTTTTGTTGGTGCTGTTTACCTACAGCTGAAGTATCTCACTGCAAATCTTGATGTCAGCATTTGGCTTTGCTGTGCCAATGAGCAGACTCAAGTTTAGTTCAATAACAAATCCAAAAGCCTTTGTTCTCTGCCATTCTCTAAGTTATGTATTCCTTGAGGCAATGAATGACTGAATGGGGGTAGGGACGCAGAGGAGAACCAAGAGGTACAAAAAAAAAACCTACAGAAAATATTTTTTAAAATCTTTTAAAATTATTTACCCACCACAAATAGCACTTTTTATTTATTAGTGATGAGGTTCAACACACATCACCCCAAAATATGACTGTATTGGAGACCAGAATATATCACCACAAAATATGCCTCTTTAGCATAAGGATTATGTTGATCTAATTATTTTAAGAAATAGCAGACCTAGGAGGAGCTCTGAAAATAAGAAAGTTACCCTTTTTAAAAAAAAAAAAAAATTACATTTACAAAGGAAATCTGCAATTGTAAGGGTGTTTTCCTCTCTGTGCCAGGTAGAAAAGAATGACTCCGCATGATTAGACATTCCTATCAGTGGAGAAGGCACTGACTTAAATCTGCATAACAAACCTAATGCTGTTTTATGGCACTTTGCCTGGCCATCTTGTCAAAACTGGACTTTCCCCACACTCCTTTTTTTCTGTTTGTTTCAGTAGATGGGATTTAAACCACCTCTTAGAGAATTATTCATTTTCCCTGTGTATCTTCCATGGTATAAATGAGGCATACATGTTAATTAACTTCTGTTTGTTTTTCTGTTGTTAATCTGTCTTTTGTTATAGGAATTTTCGTTGTATCAGCTAAAAATCATGAAAGGTAGGAGAAAAATAATTTTTCTCCCTTACATTAGACATGCAATAAATACATGTGTTTGGGGGCTGGGTGTAGTGGCTTATGCCTATAATTCCAGCACTTTGGGAGGTTGAGGCAGGTAGATCACTTGAGGTCAGGAGATCGAGACCAATGTGACCAACATGGTGAAACTTCATCTCTACTAAAAATACAAAATTAGCTGGGCTTGGTGGCACACACTTGTAATCCCAGCTACTTGGGAAGCTGAGGCAGGAGAATCACTTGAACCTGGGAGGTGGAGGTTGCAGTGAGCCAAGATCATGCCATTGCACTCCAGCCTGGGCAACAAAAGTGAAACTTCATCTCAAAAAAAAAAAAAATGTGTGTTTGATTCTGTTTAACACAACATTTTTAGATGGAGCTCTTTTGATGTTCCTAAGTCAGGGTGTTAAGGACTATTTTCCATGGGAAAAGTTGACTTAAGGATGGCAATCACTGATAAAGCAAAGTTCTGCTTTGCTGTTTTGCAAAACTTTGCTTTATTCTCATTTTTGAGGGGATGCATCCTAAGCCTTAAGGCAAGAATTACTTAAATTTAAAAATTATGCTTAGGTACATAAATATTAATAGCAGGATCAGCCATAATAGTAAAAAAGTGGAAATAATCCAAATGTCCATCACCTGATAAATAGGTAAATAAAATGTGGCATACCAATGCAGTCAAATATTGTTCAGGAATAAAAGGAATGAAGTACTGATACATGTTGCAACCTGTATAAACCTTGAAAATATTATGCTAAGTAAAAGAAGAAAGTCACAAAGGACCACATTATATAATTCAATTTTTATAAAATGTCCAGAATTTTACAAACCCACAGAGATAAAAAGTAGATCTGTGGTTGCCTAGGACCATGCAGAGGAGGAGGAATACTGGGATTGGGAGTTGTGTTAGTCTGCTTTGCATTACTATAAAGGAATATGTAAGGCCGGGTAATTTATAAAGAAAAGAGGTTTATTTGGCTCACAGTTCTGCAGCTGTCCAGGAAGCATGCTGTCAGCATCTGCTCTGCTTCTGGTGAGGCCTCAGGGGGCTTACAATTATGGTGGAAGGCAAACAGGGAGCTGGCATATCATATGGCAAGAGAGGAAGTGAGAGAGAGGAGAGAGCTCCTTTAAACAGTTAGCTGTCATGTAAACTAATAAAGCAAGAACTCACTCATCACCAAGAGAAAGGCTCAAGCAATTCAAGACAGTTCCATCCCTGTGACCCAGACAGCTCTTATCAGGCTCCACTTCCAACATTGGGTATCAAATTTTAACATGAGATTTGGAGGGGACAAATATCCAAACCATGTCAGGTGTTGATGGGGAAGGGGTGCTGTGTTTCTATTTGGGTTATTGAAAATATTCTAAAATTTATTGTGGTGATGAGTGCATAACTCTGTGAGTGTATAAAAGCCATTGAATTAGGCACTTTAAAAGTATATAGTATATGAACTATAGTTCATATAGTATATGAACTATACCTCATTAAAGTTGTTAGAAAAATGTATAGCTTGATGGTCAAATTGTAGTAGCTAGTGGTGGCTTCAGTTTGCAGTCAGAAGAGTAAAGTCAAATATGAGGGTTTGTATATATTGGGTAACTTTTTCATTATTTAAAAGTAAAATTTTTGGCCGGGTGCGGTGGCTCAAGCCTGTAATCCCAGCACTTTGAGGGGCCGAGGCGGGTGGATCACGAGGTCAAGAGATCGAGACCATCCTGGTCAACATGGTGAAACCCCGTCTCTACTAAAAATACAAAAATTCAGCTGGGCATGGTGGCGTGTGCCTGTAATCCCAGTTACTCAGGAGGCTGAGGCAGGAGAATTGCCTGAACCCAGGAGGCGGAGGTTGCGGTGAGCCGAGATCGCGCCATAGCACTCCAGCCTGGGTAACGAGAGCGAAACTCCATCTCAAAAAAAAAAAAAAAAAAAAAAGTAAAATTTTTGCTTTTTGTGGATCTTAGGTGGAATGTAATGTAGGGGAGAACCTTTCTCTCTACCCTCTTAAGGTTTTATCATTGAATCTGGGAAGTAAATAGTATTCAGATTACCAGGAAAAAAAATTATGTGCATAGGCATGGGAATCTCACAAAATATGAGACTCAAAGAAGGGCTAAATGATTAAAACTTATATAGCATCCTGAACTACAGAAAGGAATTGGGGCTTAGCGCTTAATTGGGGGTGGGGCATGATACAAATCATGGAAGAGCGAGGGGAGGAAATGCATGGTGAATAAAAGTTGTCTTGTCATGCAGATAAAAATTCAGAGTAATAAAGGTTGTCTTGGAGCAGCCCTCAGAAGAACAGGTGATAGTTTGTGACAATGTTTGGACATGGCACTGACTTCAGTCTGGTTCTCCTCCTGTGATACAGTTAATCTTTCCTAATTAATGAGATTCCTGGGGAGGAAACTCATGACAATCGAGTGCCTTTTTGGAAGATCCGATCTTTAGGCAGATGAGGAAAGTTCAGAGAGCCTCCTTCCCTGTGCTTTTGAAACAGGGGTGAGAGACAGCAGGGCAGAAGAATTTCAGAGAGGCCTTGGTTCTCCCTTATTCAAAGCACTCTGCATGAAAGCCCCATACTTTGGGGTATCATTTTCAGAGTCTCAACAGTAAACTTACAAATTTGCCTATTAGTATATACTTGCCTCTTAAGAGTCAGTAGTAAGTATTTTTCTTACTCAGTGAAATTTCAGAATTTACAGAGTAGAAATCACTAAGACTTAAATTTTAAAATTTACTTGTGTAAAGAAAATACATATAGTAAAATCTTTTGAAAGTAGACAGTGAACCTTTCTGAAAAATGATAGGACATTTGCAGTTTTTCTTTTTTATTTTGATTTTTTAACTATTGGGAAAAGTTATACATTTGCAGTTTTTATATGATGATCTAGTTAAATCCATTTGATCTCTTCCCCCTGTTCTGCCTTCTCTTACTGTCCAATCCTGTTCTGGTAGAAAGAGTTGACTGCTTATGTACAGGTAGCAGGGTTGCTTTCTGTTCTTCAGAGTCAGTAGTGGTAAAATTCAGTTGCTGGATCAGCCAAATGTGTTCTGAAGTCTGACCTCTTCAATACAATAACATTTTGCATGATTAAGTCTGTACAATTTGTTCCAAAACATTACAACATTACCCTACAAAGCAGGCTGCAAGCAGGTTGGACAGTTATCCACAGCTTGGTCCTCTAGGTTTGTGGACAAGGATCTGGGACACTGAGGGCTTGTAGAGAGTAGATATGGATTGGATCAAGCACAAATGGCAGCCCTAGAGATGTACACAGGAAAGTAGTAGGCAGCCACACCTTGAGTTTCCTATGACAGCAGCACATCAGTGCTAAGGAGCCGAGGCTTGCAGGCCAAGGCACACCAATGCATTTGCAAACCCCAGAGTCACCATTAGAAAGTCATCTCCTCCAACATAGAGAGAGGCTGCCTGTCTCTCACAGTATATGTGCAATGTCAAAAGTAAATCTTTAGATAAGTTACACTTAACAAAATTTAATTGAGCAAAGAATGACCTGTCAATGGGACAGCTCTCAGAACCAGCAGAGGTTCGAAGAACTCTGCTCCACAATATGGGTTGACAGCATTTATGAACAGAAAATGGAAGTGAGGTTCAATGACAGCATGATTGGTTACAGCTAGGTGTTTGTCTTATTTGAGCATGGTCTGATCAGTTGGTAGCCTGTGATTGATTGGAGGTTTGCTGCTATGTTTTACTGCTAAGACTCAGCTATTGGCTACAAAAATATATTAAATTAGCTTTCAGTCAGTTCATACCAAGTTAGGTTTCAGTTCATTACATAGAGACTCAAGGTATGGAGCCAGCTTCAGGTTAAGTTTAGTTTAATTAAACAGTGGAGAGAGGGCAGATATCAATTTCAGAATCATGGCTGGTTGGAAAATGTTTTTACCTTCTGGACTTTTTAGATAGGGAGACCTTTTCTTCTCAGATCCTCCAAAAAGCCTCCCTACCTACACCAACAACAACTCCAAGAAATGTCTTTTTATTTTTAAATTTATTTTTATTTAAAATACATGCTCAGAGAATATAGAGAATCTAAAATAAAGAATTTTTAAAAATAACAAACTAAGACATAGTCATTGTTGCTAGTTTGGCATATATTAATGCTGTTTAACAAAAGTAGAAGATGAAGGACAAATGTGAGCCATATATTTAATTAAAAATTTTCGTGTAGCCAGGTGCAGCTCTCATGCCCATAATCCCAGCACTTTGGGAGGCCAAGATGGGAGGACTGCTTGAGCCTAGGAGGCCAAGACCAACCTGGGCAACATAGTGAGACCCCCATCTCTACAAAACAAAAATATTGTACTTACATTAAAGAAGGTTAAAAAGGTGAAATTAATGTTAATAATACTTTAAACTTAATATATATGTAAAATATTATTGATAAAATAATATTTTACATCTATATAATCAATTTTATTATAATCAAAAAATTATTTTATACAATCAAGTAATTAAAAATTATTAATGGGATATTTCACATTATTTCATGCTATCTTTGTTTTTTATTATTTTATTTTATTTTAGAGACAGGACTTTATTCCATCATCCAGGCTGGAGTATAGTGGTGTGATCATAACTCATCGCAGCTTAGTCCTCTCAGGCTTAAGTGATCCTCCCGCCTCAGCCTCCCTAGTAGCTGGACAACAGACGTGCACCACCACACTGGGCTAATGGTTTTGTTTTCTGTAGAGACAAGGTCTATGTTGTCCAGCCTCTTTCATACTGTCTTTGAGACCCAGAGTGTATTTTGTATGTACATCACATCTCACCATGTTTCCAATTGAGGTGCTCAATAGCTGTGGCTGGCACGTATTGTACTGACCAGCACAGATGGGTGTGTGTTGTGAATCTTTACCCCAAATTTGGTTCAGATGCTATACCAAAGGAAGGCACACCCAGGCTTTCTTAGCAGCTTGCCCTGGTATGGGTGTGGAGCAGAGAGGTAAGAGGAAGGAGCAAAGCTTAAAAGCTGTCCGCAGTCACACATCAAAATAAAGGCATCAGACTCTCTCTATATATACATTATATTAACATTTATCCCTATCTATCTCTCTATCCATCTATCCATCCATCCCTATATCAGACCTCAAGGAAATATATTCAAAACTACATGTTGAAAAAATTAAGCGGAGAGGAGAAGGTAGTAAAAATGCAAGACTTAGCAAAAGAAGGCTGTGTACGCACAGCAAAAGGGGACCAGTTTGGGAACAGACACACAACAACCCCTCCCATTAGCAAATGCCGTCCAATCATTGCCCCTAAAACAGAACCTTGCACTTGCTGTTCCTTTCCTGAGATGTGCCTCCTGCCCCAAGCCACACAGCTTCTCCCACACTTCTTTCTATTCTCTGTTCAAATCTTACCACACATACCTCTTCTGAGGAATTTTACTTGTTCATGCTATTTAAATTAGAGGTTTCTCTGCCCCTGTTTTTTTTTTTTTTTTTTTT
>NW_016107606.1:2955687-2988907 GCF_001604975.1 Cebus imitator
GTCGTGGTTTTTCTTCTTTAAGAAAAACAGTTATGTTTTCAAGTGCCAAGAATAACATTAGGTTACTGAGGATTTCTGGACTGCTTTGGGATTTGTTTTAATGAATAGATGGAAATCATATCTATTTAGCATTAATTTTTATGTGTAAATAGGTACACCCAAATTGCATAAAAGCAGTTCTCTTGAATAAATAAAACATCCTCTTCACCCTGCAAAGCATTTAGCACAGTCCTCTCTCAAAAATTCTATTAATGGCAACTAAAATCATAAGGTTTAAATGTAAAATAAAGAAGGCATTTTTCTTTATGCCAACACAGAAATGAATACCTCAAAACTGTGCAGACCCAAGAGTCAGATACCAAGGGTCCGGTGGAGTCAACATGATGGTCTCTGATAACATCAAAAGTTAGGAATGTTTTACTAAAAAGAATATATGAAGAATAAAGCATTCTTATTTACAGTAGAATTCAAAGTAATAAATGTAGAAAGAAGAATGGAAATAGAAAGTCACCATTAGGTGAAATTATTGTTGCTTGCAAGCAAGTATCATCTAAGTATTACAAAATCTGTTGGTAGAAGTATGAGACGGAGTCTTGCTTTGTTGCTCAGGCTGGAGTGCAGTGGCATGATCTCAGCTCACTGCAACCTCCACTTCCTGGGTTCAAGCGATTCTCTTGCCACAGCCTCCTGAGGAGCTGAGACTACAGGAACGTGCCACCACACCCGGCTAATTTTTTGTATTTTTAGTAGAGATGGGGTTTCACCGTGTTAGCCAGGATGGTCTCAATCTCCTGACCTCATGATCCGCCCGCCTTGGCCTCCCAAAGTGCTGGGATTATAGGCATGAGCCACTGCGCCCAGCCAACATAGTCTTAAAGTGTCTCTCCACAAGATACATTAATTCCAAAAGAAAAAATAGTATTACAGGGGAGAACACTGGTGAACAGACACCACCTAAACAAAGTGATCGAAGTTAATTTCACCAGCACTGAGATACATTGATTTCATGCCCCTCCTGATGAGATTCACTGAGAAGGGCACAGTATTGCTGGTGTAGGATGCTTAACAAAAATGTAGAACCCAAATTGAATCATAAAGAAACATGAGACAGATTTCAGTTGAGAGGCATTTTACAGAATAACTGCTCGGAACTCTTCAAATGTGTCAAGGTAATACATGATTAAGGTAGACCGAGGAACCGTCCCAGATTTGAGGTGATTGTAGGGCATGAAACTAAATTCAACGTTAGGTCTTAGATTGTATCCTGGGCCAGGAAAAGCACATTGGTGGAAAAACTGGCAAAATTTGAATAAGGTCTATCTATTAGGTAGCAGTATAGACCAATGTTAATTTCCTGTTTTGGATAATTATACCATGTTTATGTTAACAGAGAAACCTGGGGGATAGTAATATGGGACTTCTGTGAAGTATTTTGGCCATATTTTTCTAAGTCTGAAATGAATTCAGAATGAAAAGTTGGAAAGAAAGTATCTTTAGTTGGTAATCTGATGTGTGCATGGTAATGAACATTAGGAGTCATAACACGAGCTGTTGTTGGTTCGATTGTGTCTTTCTAAAAATCGTATGTTGAAGTTCTAACACCCAGTACTTCAACACATAACCTTTTTTTGGGAACAAGGTTTTTGCAGATGGAATTAAAGATGAAGTCATACAATGGGCCCCTTGACCAATATGACAGGTGTCTTCATCAGAAGGGGAAATTTGAACAGAGATACACACACAGGGAGAACATCATGTGAACATGGGGCAGAGACTGGGTGGTGCAGCAGAAGCCAAGGCACTCAAAGACTGCCAGCAGGCCGGGTGCAGTGGCTCACGCCTGTAATCCCAGCACTTTGGGAGGCTGAGGCGGGTGGATCACGAGGTTAAGAGATCGAGACAGTCCTGGCCAACATGGTAAAACCCTGTCTCTACTAAAAATACAAAAATTAGCTGGGTATGGTGGCATGCCCCTGTAATCCCAGCTACTCAGGAGGCTGAGGCAGGAGAATTGCTTGAACCTGGGAGGTGGAGGTTGCAGTGAGCCGAGATCATGCCACAGCACTCCAGCCTGGCGCCTGGTGACAAAGCGAGACTCTGTCTCAAATAAATAAATAAATAAATAAAGATTGCCAGCAAACCACCAGAGCTAGGGGAGCGGCATGGAGCAGATTCTCCCTCAGAGCCTTCACAGGGAACCAGCCTTCATGATACTTTAATTTCAGACTTCCAGCCTCCAGAGCTGTGAGCCAATACATTGCTGTTGTTTAAGCCCCTCAGTCTTTGGTACTTTGCTCCAGCAGCCCCAGGAAACCAATACTCCTCTATTTAATGTTTACTGCAAACCTACCATATGCATGGACCTATGTTGAACTCTTCACATGCGTTAGCACGTTTCATCTTCACCCCAGCCCTTTGCAGTAGGTGCTATATATGCTCCCAATTTATAGTTGAGAGAATTGATGCACCAAGTGGATAACTTACCCCAGGTCACACAGCTATTGAATGACAGTGTAAGTTAAAACTTTTGCAGTCTGATACCAACATATTCCTAACCACTATACAATTGCTTACTTCTCTTGGCTTCCAGTTCCAAAGATTTCTTATGGTATGTGAAATGATTGCCTTTGGCTAATTTCTCTATAGGTTCCTGGGATGGAAAATAGTCAAGTGCAGGTGTAAATGCCAAATCCTGTTTCCTTACTGCTCATTCCTCCACAACCAACCCTAGCCTAGTGAAATCAGATGTCTGCCTGTTTGGAAACAATGAACATCTGACTTGTTGGTTTTCCCAAAAAAGCGCATGCATGATGAGCCCTTAAGGGAGAGGATCTGCATTGAAAGTATAGGGGAGCCAAAGATCACCTCCAACGTTAGCTCTTAAGTGGGCTGTTTGGCTGGATCTAGAAACCAAATTGACACCAGACAGAATAATGAGAACAAAACCATATAATTTTTGATGTTTTATTATACATGTACCTGGGTATTTTCACAAGACAGTGAAGTCCACAGGAGTGGCTAAGGCAAGATGTTTTTATACTTTTTAGACAAAGAATGATAAATTCAAGAAGAAATGACAGGACAAAGAAAATCTTCTAGGGAGTCACTAGGAGGTACATGGAAGGTGTGAAACTAGTCAAAGACGAGAGTTACTTTGTTAAGTATATTTATTCAGGTTCATTGCAGCCCCCAATTCCCAGTCTCTGGTGATAAGGGCTATTTTCTTGCGCTGGTATGGTGAGCATATCCCTCTCAGAGGAATCTTGATGGCCTGCTGCATGCAGGAAGAGATAGGCCAACGTGCCCTTTCTGAAACTACAATTTCTTCAAAGTTTTAAATTCAAAATAATATACCAATCCAACATATTTTTGGATGGCATGTTCTTTACTCCTTCAAAAGTAAGCAACTAATTTGTTGTTTTTTTTTTTGAGACAGAGTCTCACACTGTTGCCAGGGCTGGAGTGCAGTGGCACGATCTTGGCTCACTGCAGCCTCTGCCTCCCGGGTTCAATTCTCCTGCCTCAGCCTCCCAAGTAGCTGGGATTACAGGCACATACCACTAAGCCAGGCTTGTTCTGTATTTTTAGTAGAGATGGGGGTTTTGTCTTGTTGGCCAATCTGCTCTTGAACTCCTGATCTCTAGTGATCTGCCTGCCTTGGCCTCCCAAAGTGCTGGGATTACAGGCATGAGCTACCACACCCAGCCAGAGCAACTAATTTAAGTGAAAATTTGGGATTAAACTAGGGCATCTATGTCATGAGGGACTGCATTCTGGAACAGTGGAACTACTTCATGAAAGGAGAGAGCAGACCTTTCTTCTATTTTATAGCAAATAGTCTAACAGAGAAATACCCACAGGGTTTCATTTGTTTGCCTTCTTGGGTCATTCCTTCATTTTAAACCTTATATTGAGCTTCTCTGGGCTTCTTGGCACCAGGATCAGCCAACTGTTTTGAAGAAAACAGTCCCAGTTTTTAGTTAGTCTTACATTCAGGCTTGGCCCTGAGGCAAAAAGTGGGAGGTGAAAGTTTTTGAAGGAAATAGTCTCATGACCCAATTCTTAAAACATCTCCTCATAGGCATTGTCTTCTGAGTGATAGAAGCATCATTTTCTCATATATGCTGGTGATCCCCAGCTCCTCATCTCCAGCCCAAATCTCACTTATAGGCTCTGGACACATACATTCAAGTCTTAATGGCTACCCCCATTGATTGTGTCATATATATGTCCAAGAAATCAAGTGGAACTCATCATCTTTATTCCCCCTTCTGAGATCAAGCCTGCCCTTCCTCTCTCAGTGAATGGTAACACCAGCGACCAAGTTGCTCAAGTCAGAAGTCTCTAGGTTCTTTGTAAGTAGGGACTGTGTTGGTTCTTAGCTGAGGCAATATACTGTGTGTAGTTCAGTCTTTGGAACCTGTACTGTGGAAGGTGCTAATAACTGTGTGTTGAATGACCGAACGAATGCATGGGCATCAGCCTTGATTCTCCTCTCTCACCACTTGTGTCTAGTCAATAAGTTCTATCAATTCTCTCATCCATTTCCTTCAAAGTGGTCTTCTTATCTTCATCCCCACCAGCATTTTCCCAGTCCCAGTGGTCACTGTTTCCCACCTGAGCTACAACTGTGCCCTTTACCTGGTCATCTGGCCTTTTCTCTTGCCACCTCCCAATCTATTTTTTATATAGCAACTAAAGCTATCTGGAAATAACAGAAAGCTGATCCCATCACTTCTTAAAACCCTTCAGTAGCTCCCTGTTGTCATCACGATGAAGCTCCATCTTGGCCTTGCAGATCACCCAATTTCATTTCTACTTATCTCCATACCCTTACTTTCCAACTTTCTCCTTCCTTTCCTTCTCTCGCACTATGCTTCAGCAGAAGAAACTTTCTGCTGTTCTCCAAATGCAACATGTCTTTCTCTCTTCTAGACTTGTGCTCAAGTTGCTCCTTTTACCTGGTAATTCCCCGAATTCTTCAAGACACAGCATGGATACGTTCCGCTTTGGTGTCCTGTTTTAGATTCTATTGCTGCTGCAACAAATTATCTCACATGTCAGATTATAATGTGAGATAATTCTCGTAGTTCTGAAAGTCAGAGATCAGGTGGGCTTGGCTGGGTTCTCTGCTTTGGGTCTCAAAAGGCCAGGGCTGCATTACTTTCTGGAGGCTCTGGGGAAGAACCTCCTTCCAAACTCATTCAGGTTCTTGACAGAAATCAGTTCCCTGCAGTTGTAGGACTTAGGTCCTATTTCCTTGATAGCACCTGGCCCCCTCCACATTCAAGCCAGCAGTAGCATGACGAATATTACTCATGCTTCAAATATCGTCAACATCCCTCTTGCTGCATCTCTTTCACTTTAAGGGCTCATGTGATTTTATTGGTTCCACCTGGATAATCCAGGTTACTCTCTTCATATTCACAGGTTCTGAGGATTAGGGCATGAACATCATAGGTCACCATTATTTTTGCAGACCACAGATGTGTACCTTCAAATCTGGGTTCCATGTCCCTCCCTTGTGCTTCTGTAGCAGACACTTTGGTTGTCTAACCAATGGCTATCTCCAGCTGGAACGGAAACCCTTCTAGCTGTTAGAACCTGACTCGCACTCTGGAGGGTACCAATATCACATTCTCACTTTCCCAGCCTCCTTTATAGTTAGGACGTAGGTACGTCTGCCAGGGTACTCTGGGAAAGGTAGTCTTTCCTGATTAAAAAATTTGTGGCCAGCCAGGCATGGTGGTCCATGCCTGTAATCCCAAGTGTAAGCACTTTGGGAGGCCAAGTTGGGAGGTTCCCTTGAGCCTAGGAGTTTGAAGCCAGCCTGAGCAACATAGGACCTCCATCTCCATGAAAAGTTAAAAAGTTAGCCAGGCATGGTGGCACACACCTCTGATCCCAGCTGCGTGGGAAGCTGAGGTAGGTGGATTGCCAGATCCCAGGGTGCAGTGAGTCATGATTGTGCCATTGAACTCCAGCCTGGTTGGCAGAACAAGATCCTGTCTCAAAAACCAAACCAAACCAAAACAACAACAACAAAACCCAAAATCAAAATCAAAAACAAACAAAAAAGCAATCTTAGAAGAGAACTCACTTTCCAATCTTTATGCACCATGATATAAGAACATGATGTTCAGAGGTACAGCAGCTACTTTGAGGGGTATGTATGAGGCCAAATCCAACACATAGGGCCGGTGAAAAAGATAATTGAAATGAGTCTGGGTTCTTGATGACATTAGCAAATTGCTGAATTAACCTATCCTGCTATACTGTACCTTTAGACTTCTTGTTTATATTGTCCTTATTGTTCCTCTTGCAGCTCAAAGTATCCCAATCAGTAATTCCACAGAGACCTTTTCTTCACCTGTGCTAACACTCACCACACTGTGTTAATGTCTGTGGCCTTGTCTTCAGTCCTCTCTAAGCTGTAAGATCTTGAGGGCAGTCAACCTCCCCACCTTATACATGTATTCTCTCCTGCACCTAGCATAGTGTTTGGCACAGTAAACACTTAGTAATTATTTGCTAAATGAGTGATTAAATGAATGGATGGATGGATGGATGGATGGATGAAAGTTCCCCCTCTCCTTCAATGTCTTCTACTCTAAGCAGCTACTTATCTCCCCATGACCAGAATTGTCACATATGGTTGGTCAGGTTGTGTACCCTCCACAGAGGTACCTGGTTGAGGGGGCAAGCAGATACTGAAATCAAGCTTGCTCTCCCCTCATCAAGCCGTGACCCTGGCATGGGGCTGTGTCTACCTGGAGGAGGGAAAACTTTGCACAAAGTTGCCTTAAGACTCATAGCAGTGCAGTGACAGCCCGGATTCTGACTTTCTTAGTCTGATAGGGTGCAAGCCCTTGCTAGTTCTTTTCCATCCTCCCATGAAGTGAAGCACAGGATCATTGTCAGGTTCCAGACACCATGTTCCAAGGAGATGGGCAACTATTTTGAGAAGCTAATTAGTATTTAAGTGGTTGTGGGAGCTCTTATGTTTTAATGTGCTATCTCTGTCTGGTGACAGACTGGTCATTTTAATGGCAATTTTCTGGGAATTACGACTCAATATAACGGAAACCGCCAAAATGGGAGTCAGGAGACCCAGACTCAAGTTTGAGCCCTGGCATTAATCAGGCTCTGAGTGTTTGGGTAAGTCACCAAACTCTGTCCTTTAGTTTCGTCATCTATAAAATCATGTTCTGCGGAATTTAGGAGTGTTGAGAAGAGACCTTAGGCTTCTCAGTGGTGAATAGGGGACAGAGAAAGAGTGGATGTGAGGCTCCAGCCAGAGCAGCTCTGCTTTTGCCTACTTTATATACAGGACTATAAAAAATTTATTTTAATTATGCAAAAAATACTAATATATTTTCCTGGTAAGAAGTTAGAATGTTGCAGATACAGCTAAAGCGCCTTTGGCCACCATACTCCCGAATTCCTGTGTATCTTGGACTTGCATTTAAGATTTCCATTTGAACAAAGGGACCCCGGCTCAAACAAGTTGGGGGACCATTGGTCTGGTTAACCTCTAAACACCCCAAACACTCAACAAAGAGAAATTTTGGGGAAATGGACAAGCCATGGCTGGAGAATGTTCTACAAGGTTGAGCAGAAATCCATGCAATAATTTGCTGAAGTAGGGCATTTTTCTGGGTGCTGTGATTCCAGGGAGATGTCACTGCTGTGTGCTGGCTGTATGCCCAGGAGAGGGCTGGTGGCTGGGAGGACACAGCTTTCTGAATCAGGACTAGAAGATTTCTGTACATGTCCAAAGTCAACCTTCATATTCATGGGGAGAGAAGAAGTGGGCTTTAGGATTGCCTCTCCTTGTTGGCCTGCTCTGAGAAAAACAATCATGGGAGGGTTAGCAGGGAGAATCTCTTGAGCCCAGGAGTTTGAGGCTGCAGGTTAGAAGCTGCAGTGAGCTATGATTGTGCCGCTGCACTCCAGCCTGGGCGATGGAGCACTGGGTCCTGTGAACCTTGTCTCATTTAACCCCCACAGCACACAGGAGGTGGTGGTACTATTAGCATACTTGTTCTAGAGGTGAGGGCACACCACAAAAAGATAAGGAATTGCCTAAGAGCACAGAGCTGGTAAGTGGTGAGTCCAGGTGTGAGCCCAGTCTCCTTGCTTCAGGATCCAGTGCACACCCCTGTGCTCTGGACTCCTTCCAGGTGCTGTTGCTCTTGCTGTCATTTTAGCTTCATTACACCTATCTGTGTGTCGGACGTGGGAAGGAGGAAGCTCAGTGAATACTGTGGCTTACCTAAAATTTGTCCCTCGACTTTCCCTCTTCACCAAACCCCAGAGCCACTGGCAGAATATTCAGTTCCTTGGTACCCTCCATGCTCGGGTTAGTTCCTTTTGCAAGCAGCCTGATGGGTAGAGGTGAGGGGATGGCTAGTGCTCCTTATGAAAGGAAACAGGGGAGCTTAGTGAGCAGTTGCAGGGCCCTGAAGCTTGTCACACGCTAGCAGCCACCGGGTGGAGAAGCTGCGCATGACCGCAGAGGGCAGGCGCCCTGCCAGGGCGCTCTTGCGCCTACTGCGGAACCCAGGCCTGCGTGAAGGTAAATGCAAATCAGCTCCGCCCAGCGCTCCCCGCAAAAGGAGAGTTTTCAGTATGCACACCTGGTTTTCTCCGCCTTCAGCCAGAATGCTGATTTTATTTTTGCGTTTTATGAGCTGGAGAGAGGGAATTCATTTCCTTGGTATAATATGACCCTCTGGAGAGTCTTGTCCAAATACATTTTGCTCTCAAACGCTGTCCTGGAAGAAGGTCTATACTGAAATGAAACAGAGATGATTAAACTCTGATTTATAGGTAAGGTGAATTGGTAGGTTTATGCCAAATTATTACATCCAGAGAGGGTGAAAGGGAATGAAAGGGCTCCTCTCGAGAGCTGGAAACCTTTGTAAAAAGAAACATTTATGGCGCACATACCTTTAACCCAGTCAGATTATATTTTATTGTATTCACCACCGTTTCCCTTTTCTCTTTCTCACCAGACTGTACAAGCCCTGAAAGCAAGAACTGTGTTCATGGCATCTTGATATCCCCATATGGAGACGTTTTGGAGATTTTATTTATAAGAAAGAGATTTTACACCGAAGAGGCTTTTAAATCTGTTAACAGACTGGACCAGCTTTCTCCTCCCCATTGGCGGGTTAGTGATCCCTCCATGCCAACCCGGTTTTCAGAGACACCAAGGCCAGGTAACAACCAACCCTTCGTACCCTAAACCCTGCAAAAAGCACAAGGTCCAGAATTATGCTTCTTTCAGGTTCTAAGTGGCACAATAAAACTAATAACAATAAGCTTTTAGTTATTGGATCAGTTACTTTTTACTTTACAATAAGCTTTTACTTATTGGATCAGGTACCTTTTAAAGCAATTTCTGAACATTATTTCATTTAATCCTCACAACCACACTATGAGGTAGGTACTATTATTTCATTTAAAGGATGAGAAAACTGAGGCTCAAAGATGTTAAATAACTTGTTCAAGATCACAGCTAGTCAGCGGACGTAGCTGCCATTCACTGAATGCTTCCTGTGGGCCAGGCACGGTGACCATCACATTGAACCAATTATTTATTTCATTTAATAGTGCCCTTGATCCTTAAGAAGTGACCTCCAGTGCTTAGAATTCCAAGCATTTGGTCCTTTGGAGATGAAAATCATGGGAAGGCAGGGTCTTATTCACCCCTGTATCCAGAAAGTTGAGGATGGTGCCAGGCACTCCAAAAATACTGAATGAAAAGACAGTAGAAGTGCTTTCCTGTGGGATCTTCCACCTCTCCCCACCTTCAGGTGAGTCCTGCTGATGCTCAGGCTGCCCTTGGAACAGGGACCTTGGCCACTGTTTCCTTACCTGTAATAATGGGATAAGAATTCCTCCTGCACAGAGTTGTTAGGGACCCAGTGAGACAGCTTCTATGGCTGCATTTGGCCCTTAGTTTTTTCACTTTCTTCTTGAACATGGGAGAGGGAAGACAAACTCTTAAGGGTATGACTCTTGAAGATTTTTTCAGAGGGGGGCCTGCAGGTTAATGTCCTCACATGTCTTACACCTCACAGAGGTCAGCAAAGCAGGGTATCACCAAAGCCCCATCTGGTGTCGTTGGAAATCAAGTGCTCCATGTCTTCACCAGGCTCATGCCAGCAGTGAGGGGCAGAACCAGGTTTTCTGACACCAAACCCCAGATTTCTTCCTGCACTGGCCTGGGTCCTTTTTCTGATTTGGTCAGCAGCGTCTCATAGATGGGGGTCTGAAGTTTAGGAGAGTGTCTTTACTTTTTGGTTAAATCATTTTCTACTTTAAAAATAACTATGGGGGTAATGTTTAATGGGTACAGAGTCTCAGCTAGGGAAGATTAAATTGTTCTAATGACGGGTGGTAGTGATGGTTGCACAACAATATGAATGTATTTAATGCTCCTGAACTGTATGCCTAAAAATGGTTAAAATGCTACATTTTATGTTATGAATATTTCACCAAAATAAAAAAAAATAAGGTCTGTCTTTCTCACATGTCAAGAAATCTGGGGTAGGTAGATACGGGGGTTGGTCCAGCTGTTCCATATGATGCCATGAGGGTCTGGAGTCTTTCTTTATTCTTGTTTCGTTTTGTTTTGCTTTTGAGTTGGAGTCTCACTCTGTCACTCAGCCTGGAGTGCAATTGTGTGATCTTGGCTCACTGCAACCTCCTCCTCTGGGTTCAAGTGATTCTCCTGCCTCAGCCTCCTGAGTAGCTGGGATTACAACAGTATGCCACCAAGCCCAGCTAATTTTTATATTTATTTTATTTTTTTTTTTGGTAGAGATGGGGTTTTACCATGTTGGCCAGGCTGGTCTTGAACTCCTGCCCTCAGGTGATCTGCCCATCTCAGTCTCCCAAAGTGCTGGGATTACAGGCGTGAGACACTGCACCTGGCCTGGAGTCTTTCTAGCTTGAGTTTTTGCATGGTGGCTTTCATGCTGGTGCAAGGTGTCCTCCGAAGCTTCTCAAGATTTTTTCTGCTTAAGAGAGGAAGAAGGAGGGAAAGGGTGATGCCAGCCATGGCTCTGTCTTTCATCAGAAAAGTCAAAGCCTGTCAGCAACCCTCCCAGCAGAATTTTCTTACATCTCATTGGCAAGAACTGGGTGTTTTGGCTGTGCTGGGCAGCAAAAGTGGCTGAAAAAGTTTTCGCTTAAATTCCCAACATTTAGCACTGAAGAGGGCATTGGGGAGAAAACAGTTGGGAATGAGTATTGATTGGAAAACCAGTAGGCTGTGTCTAACACCTGCTCAAGGCCACATGGTTATGTAACAGGTCTGGTTGGGCATAGAGTCTGCTCCTCTGATTCCCAATCTTGAGATCTTTGGCTTAGACATTTAATACATTTTGTAGTGGTTAGATGTGCAATAAAAGGGACAGTCCTGGAGAATATTTTTAAAGAAGAAAAGCTTTGTGTTGCATGCACTGAAATTAATCGAATGCTAAGAGGTCATGTTGGAAAAGCACTGGGCAGGGTGGGAGCCAGAACATCTGAGCTCTGCCCCAGGCTAGCCTGAAATCTGGGGAAATGTCCCCAGTTCTCAGAGTTTATGAAATGTGATTATTATTATTTTGAGACGGAGTCTCGCTCTGTTACCCAGGCTGAAATACAGTGGCACAATCTCCACTCACGGCAACTTCCGCCTCCTGGATTCAAGTGATTCTCTTGCCTCAGCCTCCATGGGACTACAGGTGCCCGCCACCATGCCAGGCTAATTTTTGTATTTTTAGTAGAAATGGGGTTTTACCATGTTGGTCAGGCTGGTCTTGAACTGCTGACCTCAGGCGATCTGCCTGCCTCGGCCTCCCAAAGTGCTGGGATTACAGATGTGAGCCATTGTGCCTGGCCCCGAAATGTGATTATTTATTTATTTTTTAAAAATCTGGTTAGTGTTGTTCATTAAATGTCCATTAAGTACTTTGGTAACGCTAGATGAAAGACCCTATAGGGGGACAAACACTTGTTATTAACAACCATGTGCTATCAAGTGTGGGCTTATAACACAGGACCATATGCTCCAAAGGTTGGAGTAGAATGATGGAAGTGATCCACCATTTCTCCAGGCCAGGAGCAGAGTGGCATAAGGCTCCAGGGGATACTTGAAATCAAGAAAGCAAACAAACACTCCTATTATAATTACCCTCCCATGGCAAGGAAGCCTGAATGTGCACACTTGGATTTTGGGGATAGCAGGAAATTTGACTGCATCCCCTTGGATCCCATCATTTGCTCATTCCATGGGAAGCACCAAGGGTGCTGGCACCCCCTCTTCTCTGATAAGTCTTCCTGTGTGGTTCTGGGTTACACAGATCCTTCTCTTTTATTCTCACCCCAGGATACCATATATCCTGGACATTTTAGCGTTTAATGGTAGTGAAGTTAACTTTTCATCCTTGTCTCATAAGCAGTGTCAGGAGTGCGCACTGTTTGGGAGATGCAATGCAAGGCTTTTTGAAACTTCCCAACCCCAAGGGCTAGCAGAGGTCCATATGTATTGCAAACCCTCAGTAAATACTAGAGCTGGACCTAAGAGCTGAGATGTCCGTGGCTGTACCAGGTTAGAGTTTTATTTTATGATTCTGGGGAAACTAGTAGTCGATTTCAGGACAAAGGGTGGAAGAAGTGAGAGCATCCACCTGTAAAGAAGGCACAATGCAGTTTGGTGCCCTTACAAAGGATCCTTCCTGGTCAGATTATAGGGACATCCCCTGAGTTCAGAAAGACACTGACTTTGGAAATACTATAAGGGGAAAGAGCAACTCTGCAAAATTTAGAATGGGATCACTCCAAGAAAGGGCAATTCTTAAATGATAGGGGAAAAATGCACCCCTAGTAGACTTGCAAGCAGAATACACAAATCAGCTGAGAAAGCCCAAATTATGATTACAAAGAAGAGTTTTTACTAGTTCAGCCTCAGAATGCAAAAATAAATAAATAAATAAACAGAAAACAGACATAATCACTTTACAGAAAGCACATACGTTACTTAAAATAGCAACTTCATGGAGTAATACTTTCTGGTCATAACTGCATATCAGCTTCGCTCATACTAATGAGAAAGGGATTCCAGATTTTCTCTGCATCTGTCTGCTTCTCACATGGCTGTTAAGAAGCCACCTGCAATTCTGCTGATTTTATGTCCTTAGCCATAACTACTTGTCCTCTCTCTTGAATCTTAAAATCGTTTTGCCTTCCAGACACTTAACGTGTTTTTGTGTCATCCTCATGTGTATTGTAGAGAGGTGGGGGTAAGGACTGCCATTGAAAGCTGAGTTTTAATTTCAATCTTTTTTTTTTTTTTTTTCCCAGACTGGGTATCATTTTGTCACATAGGCTGGAGTGCAGTGATGCAATCAGGGCTCATGATAGCCTTGACACCCTGGGCTCACGTGATCCTCCTGCCTCATCCTCCTGAATAGCTGGGACCACAAGCATGAGCCACCATGCCTGCATAATTTTTAAATTTTTTGTAGGGACGGGGGTCTTGCTATGTTTCCCAGCCTTTTTTTTAGCCCTTTCAAAATTCGGGCATCCAAAGATTAAACTTGCTTAGAAGTGCAAGTGGCCCTAAATTGCTTTATCACCACCACCTCCAGGAAGTCTTCACAGACATGAGAACTAGCATCCCAGCATCTTCTTCTCCAGGATCTTCTCAACAGGTTTGCATCGTCAGGTTTCTATTTAAGTATCTCTTGTGTTCCCATCCATCACTAATATATGATGGCACTGGTATCAGGACACTGTGTTCTTCCCGATTGTCATAAAACAGATGTACTTGCAGCCTTGCTTGAAAAGTTGTCAGTATAAATACAATTAAATTCAAATTTTGCATAATAGGGACTGACCCTGATGGATCAGGTCATGAGAGTATGAAACATTGAATACGTCCTGGCACACAAATGTTAAATCACAGTAACAAATTAATAAATACATAAATTACTTAAATATTTAAATAGCATGAAGGTCCATGACAATTTGAGAGCTGGAAAATCTATACATAAATTAGCTGATTGTTTCAATGGGTATTTAGCATCTAGTTATACAAATACAGCAAAGATATCATTGTGACCCTAAAAAAGTTTTTTTAAGCAAATCAGACAGAAAATATCTTTTTGGGTCAATTCCATTCTGTCTTTAAACATATTGCTTAATATCTTCCAGTTTTCCTTCAAATTTTCTTCCTGGGATTGGAACCTGGAAAAGAATGCCAAAAATCTATATGGGGTGGACATTGCAACAGCAAACTCTTCTTATTTCTCTTAACACATTATCTTGGGCAGTTGGGTTTTGGGGATTTCATGCCAGAAGGCCCAGGTCTTCCTTATGTGGCCTGGAATTTAAGGCCAGAGGCTTTCTTGAGAGTTTTCTTTAAAGAATATCTGATT
This sequence comes from Cebus imitator, assembly GCF_001604975.1. Lineage (NCBI taxonomy): Eukaryota > Metazoa > Chordata > Mammalia > Primates > Cebidae > Cebus > Cebus imitator. Next base: position 2,970,123 of record NW_016107606.1, read on the forward strand.
GTATTAATTCCTTGCTGAAAATCCAGTGGGTTTCAGGGCCCAGGGCCCTCAGAACAACGTTCTTAGTCCTGCAAGCTTGCAAGTCCTCCATGCTCTGCCTCCTGGCTACCTCTCTCTTCTTTGCCTTCCTATTTAGGAAGGCAGAACCCAGGTCTGTTTTCTTTCCTGCAATATCCCTGTGGCCAGCACAGTGTCCTACATAACACAGGCACCAAATAAATATCTGTTCATAAATAAATATGTTTCTGATTCTGGCAACTGGCTGCCGGCCACCCCATCCCCCTTTCCTCCCCAGCACAGCCCCCAATCATATCCCTGCACCCAGGTGCACTAAGCATGGAGGTCTGGGCTGGGCTTTGAGGGCCTGCTCACCTAACTGCAGGGCACAGATGCCCATTCGCTCCAAGATGAGCTATAGTAGCGGTCCTGGGCCTGCACGCTAATGCTGGCATTTTTGCGGCAGATGACCGTGGCTGAGGTCTTGTCCACACAGACTCTGTCTTTCTGCAAAAGAGAAGGAAAGCTTTGAAGGCCCCTTGGCAACACAGTCACAAGGTAAGCCGAGCCTATTTCTGCAATGCATAATCTCCCAAAACAAGCCCATCTTGGTCTTAGGGCACTATGCTTGCAATTCACAAGGGAGTGTGCAGAACTTGCACCACCTACTGGCAGACACTCCAAATACACGTGCAGCTTTTGTACTTTGTAAGCCTTTGAGGGAGAAATCATTTGGCCCAGCTTTCATCTTTCTAGCACAGTTGCCTTAACTGCCTCAAGTACCTATGGCCAGTCACCCAGTCCTGAGCTGATGGTTAGAGAGAGATAGATTTGCTCCAGCTGTCCCTGAGATATTCAGAAATACCATATCCTGATCCTTTCATCAGAAAACTTGCCTTCAATTCCTGGCACTGTGACTTAATAGCTGTGTAACTTCAGGAAAATGTCTCAGGTTCTCTGTGTCTGTTTCCTTACTTATACGTGGGGATAACAATAATGCCTACTTCACAGAATTGTAGAAGTTGAAGGTAAAAATCACGTCAAACTCTTAGCAAGTCTTTAGCATATAGGAAGCACTCACCTATTAATCATACAGATCTTAAATAAGGAAAGTGCTTGTCAAGATGTAAAATAAAATTTAGGTAAATATCTATTCCAGAATAGCCTCCCCACCTATTTTTTTTTTTCCCAGAGAGTAACTAACTCACTGAATTTCTACTACATGCTAAATGCTATGCTAAGTTAAGGCTTTGCCAGTGATTTTAAAAGTGGGGTCAAAGGAGACAAAGAAATGTGTACAAAAGGGCCTCTAGAACCTTGCAATAGGCAAAATAATTCCTTGATGGCAATTATTCCCAACCAATCTTTCCTTAGCATTTGAAAAGGGACTTCTTTCTTAGACTATAAACCCCTCCAAAATGGACACCCATTTTGGAAGGCAAGGAAGCGGGAAAGCCATTGTCTTAGTCTCTATAAGTGTAGACATCCTGTTTAATAAAATAATTTTAATATCTGGAACAGCCAGGAGCTACCCATTTTTTGGGCAATATCTCTTGCATGTTCTATCATTTGTTACATGCACTCAGTTGAAACAACAATTTTAGGTTTCTTGAGCCCAGGTTTCCTATATCAGGATGAATTCTGAGTGCCAAGATCAATGACCAACCAGACCAGAGGTGATAGGCTGGTTAGGTGCGTGGGCTAACTATCCAGCAGGTGGAGTTTGTATCCTGGTTTTGTCATTTCCTAGCTGGGTGACCTTGGGAAAGTCACTTAACCTCCCTGAGTCTTCAATCACTTATGAAATGATTATAATACTACTGGCTACCCACCATCCGTTTCTTGGGGCTAGGCTACTGCCCAGTGAGCACGTAGTGAGGGCAGAGCTGCTGGCACCGACACAAAATTCCTGCATCAGCTACAGCTTTGCTTTACCTTGGCACAGTTTCTGGAAAAAAGGAAAACCTCTTTTCCACAAAAAAGGGAGTTTAAAAAACCAGAATAATACCAGCTGCCTTTGTTGAGTTAATTTTGTAGGTTAAGTGAAATAAACATGGAAAACCCTTGGCACAGTTCCAGTCAAATAGAAAAGTGCTAAAAAAAGTAGTTATGCATCACATAATAACATTTCAGTCAAAGAAGGATCACATATATGACCAGTGGCCCTATGTTGTTATAATATTATATTTTTGCTCTATCTTTTCTGTTTAGATATACAAACTATTATGCTATCATTCCCTATAGCATTCAGTACAAGAGCATGCCATACAGATTTGCAGCCTAGGAGCAATAGTCTATACCATAAAGCCTAGATGTGTAGTAGGCTATATACCATCTAGGTTTGTGTAGGTACATCTTATATGTTTGCACAGTGATGGAACTGCATAACGACAAATTTCTTAGTATTTTAAGTGATACATCGATGTAGTTGTTATTATCATCATTCATCTTCTCACTTTATGGCGGGCCTCCATAAATCTGACCAAGAAATATACTGTCCCTGAATCACTTCTTACCTTTTCTCTCTTGCTCTTTCCCTGGACCTGAACGCAGAATGTCAGGGAGAAGTAGGAATGTGGAGTACTCCACGTGTCAGGGTACTCCCAGCTGACCTCCACTTGCCGAGAATTCTTTAATGGCTTCAGCTGCAAGTTCTTGGGTGGGTCAGGTTTGACTGTGGAAGAGGATAAACACCCTTTATTCTCCGAATAAGACTTCGGAGTTCAGTGGTTTGGCTTCCCATCCCACTCGCACCTTTGACCAGCTGTGAGTCCACTGGATAGTTACTAAGTTCTGTAAGCACCTGGCTGGCAAATGTGAGGCACCTCTGCTGCAGGTGCTCATGCGGGTGCCTCGGGAAGGCCGTTGTTATCAATGGCCACATCTCAGATCCACATTTATTGCAGGATCTGAGAGATGCTCAGAATCCTCATCACTGAAAAGTCAGATGAGACAACCTCTGCTTTAATGGTTATGAGCCATGCATTGAAGGACCACCCTCTCTGTGCTGAATCCCTCCTCACTCTGCACAGAACATGGAACTGAGCTGAGCCTCTCCCTGAGGATGAGATAATAGATTTTCTATTCACTGCCGTTTCTTTTGTCTTTCATAGCTTTTGGTGCTGGCATGTCTTGGAGCAGTTATAGTCAATTGTCTCTATATTCAATTTGCTTGTTTATTCCATAAATACTGAGCACCCATTATGCCTGAAGGATACAGCAGCGAGTTTCACAAAGACTCCTTCCTCAATTAGGTGTTCTAGATAAGGGGAGGGGGAGACATGCTACGGGGTGTGGTTGGGCTCTGCAAGCCTGGCACTGCTCCATGCAAAGATCACGGTTCCTAGCAGGTGCTTCGTAAATATGCTTTCCTCTGTTTTTAACACAACTGACATCTTTCCTTTTGGTGTCAGCTAAATGTCACCTCCTCAGAGAGGCCTTCCTTGGCTACCCTATGTGAACTAGACCCTACCCACCAAGTACAAACCCCCCATAAGTTTTGAAGCTGGTTTTATTAGACTTTATCATGCTGCCTGGTTAATGAATAAATAGCAAAGGAAATGACTTATGGTGAAATCCCCATCAGCCAATTAAAAAAAAATGGTGTCCATTTTGGAGGGCTTTATATTCTGAGAAAGAAGTCCCTTTTCAAATGCTAAGGAAAGATTTGTTGGGAATAATTGCCATTAGTAGGGATGCCCTGGTTCTAAACATGAATATTATGCTTCAGGAGCTCTGGGATTCATCATGGAAACTGTGTGGCAGCCAAATAGAAGTGCAGCAAAGAGCCTGCCTCTTCTAGTGGAGCAGATCCGGATTTGAACTGTTAGCTGTAAGATCCGAGATCTGGGGCAAGTTGCTTAACTTTTATAAGACCCAATTCCTCCTCCTTAAAATGCAGATAATAGTATCTACATCATATATATATTTTTTTGGATGCAGAATAAAAGAGATAATGCTTGTCAACCACCTACCCCAGTGCATGGGGCATTGTGAACATGTGACAAATGGTATCTTTCTTTACGGAGCACATATAATTGTCCAACACTCACTGATGTCCCTGATGAAGAAGCTGCTGGTGTAGTTTTCATACTTGAGCTTGTGAACGGCATCCACCATGACCTCAATGGGCAGCCTCTCCTCAGCGGCTGGGCAGGCACTGTCCTCCTGACACTCCACCGAGTACTCATACTCCTTGCTGTCCCCTCTGACCCTCTCTGCAGAGAGCATAGGTGCTCCGCACATCACCCCTCTGGGGTCAGAAGAGCTGAAGTCAAAGACAGAAATTAGCCTGTGTTATACACTGGGGAGAGGTTTCCTAGTGGTTTTAGCCAGTGAGGCAGGTAAGGCCTCAGCTGTCTGTCTGAGGACACAGTTTCTCCAACTGGGCTGATTTCTACCCAGAAGGTAAGAAACCACCCTCCCCAGGAGAAAGAGCTTAGCTTCAAGAGCACTTATATGTCTCTGGACTAAATGAATATGGAAGTTTTTTTTTTTTTTTTTTTTTAGGCCTAGAGTCCCTGATTATTAAACTCCCTTGTTAAAAACTTAAACTTATTTTTAAAATAATTTTAATTATAAAATCAATACACACTAATTATAAAAGTAAAAATGATAAAGATGCATATAAAGGAAAGAAGTGTGTCTCCTTCATCCTTAACTGCTCTTCCCAGTTAAGGATGGGGAGATTGTTGTGTCTTTCCAGACCTTCCTTTTTCTTTTTCTTTCTCTCTCACTCTTGTTTTTTTAAGAGACAGGGTCTTGCTCTGTCACCCAGGCTGGAATACAGTGGTGGGATCAGACCTCACTGTACCCTCGAACTCCTAGGCTCAAGTGATCCCCTCCCTCTGCCTCCCAAGTAGCTGGGACTACAGGTGTGTGCCACTACACTTACCTAATTTTTTTATTTTTAATGTTTGTTGAGATGGGGGTCTCACTATGTTGCCTAGGCTGGTCTTGAACTCTTGGCCTGAAGCAATAATTCTGCCTCAGCCTCCCAAAAAGCTGAGATTACAGGTGTGAGCCACTTTGCCTGGCCAGAACTTTTCTGATGAATATTCAAGATAACAGTATATCCACATTATATATACAATACACATTGTATATATTATTATCCATATTGTATATCTTCATGTTATATATATATATATCCACTATATATTTTACCTATAAATATACTATAGATTTTATTTTTATGAACTAGGATCAAATTATATACATATGATTATGTAACCATCTTTTTCCCCTCTGAACATATTATGGGGAGCTCTCTGTGGCAAAACATATAGGTTGGGTTATCCATTTCAATGACTGCACATTAAGCTAGAGTAGTGTGTACCATGTTTTATTTAACCATTCCTCTACTGATTACCAAAATAATCACAGTGAACATGTGCATCTATGTCTTTACGCACTTGGAGAAACATTTCTTTAGTAAGCATTTTCCTTTTAAAGATGGGAAAGTGAGACCCCAGTGCTTAATTTACTCAGTGAAATAATGGTAAAGACAGGATGCCTGGGGTTTGCTCCATTATGCCACATTGCTCAGGAACTTAGGTGATGATTAAAGTATGTCACATGGGGGCTAACATATAGGTCTTGTATTTATGGAAATTGCTTTCTTAGGGAAAGTCCAAGTGCATTGGACCAACAGGGAACTTCAGATTAGTGGTGTCAGCAGAAGTAAAAGGAGTTGAGGTGGCCCTGGAAAATTTTGGGAGGCCTCATAGAGTGTTGGAGTCTGGAGCTCTTGTTTTTATTTTTGACTCAAGATACAATTTCAGCAAGTCATTTGTAGCTTTGAATTCTCCTTTTATCCCTTTCTCTGGGGCGATGAGCCTTTAGGAAGCATGGCCAGGCAATTTGGATGAGTGGGTTCAAACATAGCGAAACTATTCTCAGCTTCCAGTAACATCCTGCCCTAACACATATATTTATTCAAACGATTGGCCTAAATCTCCATGTTCTTTCTTCAATGTAGACAAGAAAGGGTGGTTGGAAAAATATGGGTTTAACTTTGCTTTTCCCCTTATCATTAACCGACAGGTCACTGAGAATAATTCTAGCAAAATTCTGAGAAACCAAAGCAGTTTCACTCACCCTCTGCTGCTTTTGACACTGAATGTCAAATCAGTACTGATTGTCGTCAGCCACCAGCAGGTGAAACGTCCAGAATAATTCTTGGCCTTGCATCTTAGAAAGGTCTTATTTTTGGGTTCTGGATTTGAACAAAAATTCAATATTTAGAGTTTTTTCAGAAAGCTTTTGATTGTGATGAATCACAGGTTGCCAGATGGTACAGGGTGAAAGTCTTCCATGTGTTCCCTGTTGGGTAGCTCCGTAAGGATTGGGAGGGTCCCAGTAGGATGCTGATTCTGCAGAGTATACTACACACCTAACACACCTGATAGAGGCATTCATTTTTCCAAGGCTATCACCCCAGTGCAGAGTGATGCACTATTAGTTAATTTCCATTAGCCGTTAAATAATATCACTGTTATTTAAAGAAAACATCAGGCTAAGCATTCAGACTGACCATGAAACTCTCCTAATATAAGATTTTGATGGTTGATCACCCAAAGGGTCCAGGAAAGCAAAGGAAAATGGAGGTTGTGGTGGTTTCAATAAGAGACTTGTGTTAACTCATTAACTACACTTATCGTCACTTGCCTTTCCAATATCTTTTTTTTTTTCTTTAACTCTTATGAGCAAAAGAAAAAATTGATACTATCTGAGGGCATAGAATTACCTTTCTGGTCCTTTAAAATATCAGTGGACCAAACTCCATCTTCCTTTTTGTGAAGCAGCAGAAGCAAATGGTTCAGAGCCTCGCCTCCTTTGTGACAGGTATACTGGCCTGCATCTCCAAACTCTTTGACTTGGATGATCAGTTTTTTTCCAGAGCCTAAGACCTCATTGCTCTCGTCCAAGGTCCAGGTGATACCGTCTTCTTCAGGGGTGTCACAGGTGAGAACCACCATTTCTCCAGGGGCATCCAGGTACCAATCCAATTCTATGACATAAACTGGAATGCACAGAAAGTAGAGAATCAGGCTGTAAGCTCCAGGAACTCTGGGACTGTGTTTTATTAACCCTTTGGGCATTCCCACTGCCTAAACACAACCTTGTTCATAATAAGTGTTTGGCAAATGTTTGCTGAGATGATCTCAGGGCATTAGACCCTGCTTGGGCTCAAGGTCATGGAAAAGAGAAACAAAGCCATTGATTCATTGATTGGAAGGCCACCTTTAATAACCTTTGATTATTTAACAGATGGAAACATCTTAACACACCAAAAACTGCAAACAGCACAAGACTCTTGCCAAAGGTCTGGGGAAGAGAAACTTTCAGCACAATTTCAGTTTCATAGAGAATACAGCAGGGTACAATATTTAGCAGAATCACTTAGTGGTTAAAAGTGCAGGGTGTCAAAAATGACTAACCAGGACTGAAATCCAGTCTCCACTAACCAGCTGGGGGATTTGGAACAAGGTACTTAATTATCGTGAGCCTCAGCTTCCTCATCTGTAAAATTATGATAATAACAGTATCCGCCATACGTTTGATGGAGGATTAAATGAAAAAAAGTATGTAAAGTACTTAGCACAGTGTCTGCCACACAGTAAATTCTGCATTAATTATTGTTATTTATAGACTGAAGAGTCAGCCAACTGTATAGAGAAACTCTCTTAAGAATTTTCCATGGATATTTAAGGATTTAGTTCCCTCTGTTTCAAATTACCAATGGAAATGTTCATTCTCTCTGTATTTGTTTTTTTTTTTTTTTTTTACCTGTCATACACTCTTAGGAAGCAGTCCAATAGATCTTAATCTTCCCATTTTATGAGGTCAAGGGTCTAAGCATGGTCACATCAAGTCAGAAGTGCAAGAGCTACAGCTCCGACCTTCTGTCTCTTGGGCTTTGCAGGGGATGCCTAATCCCAGTGTCTAAACTGGCCTTTGAAGAATGGCTTAGTATAGTATTTCAGAGTGTCATAGCAAATATTCATTCATTTTTTTATCCATGTATAAATTATTAGTTGAATAGAATTGCTTAATGTAGTAGTTCCCAAAGCATGATCAATGAAACACCATCAGCAGCATCACCTGGGGATCAGTCAGAAATGCAGATTCTCAGCTGCTGAATCAGAAACCTTAGGATGGGTTTAGTAGTATGGTTTTTAAGCTCTCCAGATGGTTTTGATGCCTGCTTACGTTTATGAGCCACAGTGGTTAAGAACCTGGATTTTGGAGTGGCAGAGGTCTGGATTTAGAATCAGCTCTAGCCCTTACTCCAGTCTTGTGACCTTTGGCAAGACATTCAGCTACTCTAAGCCTCAGTGTCATCATCTTTAAAATGAAAAAGCCTATTAGCCCTTGCTTTAGAAGGTCAATATGTGGATTACATAAGCTCATTCACATAAGAGCTTAACACAGTGCCCTTACATGCTTTGTATATGGTGGTTCTTGTTTTTGGCCTCTGGATGTAAAGCATCGTAGAATATAAAGTTTTCACTTTACATCAATTGGATTATAAGGACTGAATGGGTAACAAAAATAAGAGGTCAAAAGCGTTTGAGGTCCAACTCTGGGGAAATGATTAGCTGTGCTGACATAAAACCATGTGGCACCTTTGGCTTTTTCTAGTTTTTCTTCTCCCCATGACACCTGAACAGCATAGTTACTTTCCTGTCCCAGCTGAGACTCGGAAGCCCTGGAAGACGTTTGCTCAGTAGCAGGGAAAACAGCTGCAGGAAGAAGGCTGAAGAAGAGCATCAGGAACCTGGTGCTTAGCCTCCCTGCATTGTCTGCCCTCCTAAGTCACACCTCGGAGCATTTCTCACATTGATTTTCTGGAATTTCTGTGGCTTACCAAATCAGAAGTCACTAAGGGGTTAAATATGTCAGGGCCAAGGTTCCTGAGCTCACCAAAAATCCCAGGGTTGGAAGGGATCTGGCATATTTCCCTGGCTCACGCCTTTGCTTTTACTTAAGAGAGTGTTAAAACCTCTCAAACCCTCATGGAGAAGGGGTGGCTGGATTGCTGTCTTCCCAAAATTCTTGAGAAGAGAGAAGTGGTCCCACATTTCTTTCAGGTACCCATTTCAAGACTGTACTCTCCAGAATATCAAAAGATTATTTCTGATCATCAGCTGAAATATTTTCATCCTTAATTTATGCCCATTTCCTCTTATTCAGCTCTACAAAGACCCAGGAAAAAATTACTTCATGTCCCTGTAAAAACTTTTTCACAAACTTAAGTGCACCGGCTTTGAAATGAGACAGAATTGGGATCAAGTCCATGTTCCACCCTTACCAGGTATGTGACATTGGGCAAGTTACTTAATTTCTCTAGCCTCAGTTTCTAACAACTGTAAAATGGGATAAAGATGGTCTCTATTTCATATGGTTCTTGTGAGAATTAAGCGAGATACTGCACTTAATAAACATTATTATTATTATACAACTAAAGACAGTATTTGCAAACATTATGATGTTGGCTTCAGGGAGAAACATCTGAGGGTCTTTCAGGTGCAGCCAACAATCAGAATGCACATTTACTGAGTGTGAGATACTAGAAGGATAGGCAGAACCCCTTATTTTACCGTTAACTATTCTATAAGTGTAATAATTTTTATTGATCATTGGGGTAATAAATAGTATCTCTGGAATCATGAGAGATATTATTTTAAACAACAAAAATAGTAATACTAGCTGATATTTACTTTCACTTTACTATCTGTTGAGTTGTATTCTGCATTCATTAACTCATTAAATAACCCATGTAGTAGGTGTCTACTTTGTAATAGCCAGTTTACAGTTGAGGAAATTCAGGATCAGAGGTGGCCTAGCTCAAAGTCACATAACCAGTAATTGACAGACCTAGGATTTGAACCCAAGTCAATGTGAGTCTGAATCCTGTGCTTCTTCCAAAGTGACTGGTCAGAGATAAGTCATCACAGTGCCAACTGAGGGAGCAGTATCATGTGGTAGAATGAGAAATGAACACAGTTGTTCTACTTTGCAAATCCTCCACTTTGGAATTTTAATTGTGTGAAACAGCTGGTTTTTAGTAATACTGGAAAATTTCATATCTCTTTTCCCATCATAGTGTACCAGTGGCATCCAAGGTGAAAACCAAATAATATAGATACTATCAAGTTAGAAGAAGGAGATATGGCATTGCATTTTCCCAGAGTGATGGCTTTCTCTAGGAGGACCCAGTGCATGGTTGCCCATTTCAGTTTGATTTCCCACCAGTGGCTGCCCAAGAGTCCTAGCTTAGAAGTGGGGCCTCCAGAGAGAAGAATGAGAGGGTGGTTACCATCTTTCTTCAGTTCCCATATGGCCACGAGGGGAGATGCTAGCAAAACCAGGGAAAACCAAGAGATGAAAAACCGCTGGTGGCACATCTATAAGAAGGGAGAGAAGCAGGGGGAAGAGAAGGGGAAAAGAGAAGGAAGAGGAAGGAAAAAGAGAAGAAAAAATGTTAATAATTCTTGTTAGCTTTGTGAACCATATACGCATATTAGCTATTTTTTTTAAAATAAAATCTTGATTCTCCCCTTTCTTCTCCATACTGTCAAGCAAATACTAAGCAAATCACAGGAGTTCTGTGACAGTCTCTCGGGAAGAACATCTCCAAATAGAGAACCACAGGCTATCTGGGGCTCTGGAGCTGAAAGAGACCTAAGGCAAACTGTCTGATACAATCCTCTTATTTTTAAGATAAGAAACCTAAAACTTAGAGAAGGAATGTGACTTTCTGGATCAACATCTAGCAGTTGTTTACTTAATGCTTACTGCATAAAGAACACTGGGCTAGAAGCAGTTGAGAGAGAGAAAAAAGGGCTTACCTGGATTCCGCTTCCTAGGAGCAAATACTTTTACTCAATGAATATTTATGAAGTCAGTGTGTTAAATATCTCCCCTCCAGCTGGGGAGATAAGCCACACATGTGTATCACTGCAGCACAAGGCAGTGTGTGCTGGGAAACTCAGAGCTGAAGGACTTGGGTTAGGGACAGGAAAGGTGATACAGAGGTGAACCTTCAAGGTCTGGCAACAACCTGGTCGCCAGTCCTTGCTGTAGGCGTTCAGCTTCTCTTGTTTAGATGACAATTTTTCCAAGTTTAAACATTACTCTCTCCCACATAGAGAACCTAGTGGTTCTAAAATTTGAGTGACTGTCAGGATAGCCTGGAAGCATTGCTACAACAGACGGCTAAGTCTCGCCCCCAGAGAGACTGTTTCAGCAGGGCTGAGGGCCTGACAATAGGCATTTCTAGAAAGTTTCCAGGTGAAGAAGATGCTGCTGGTATTGGGACCACACCTTGAGAACCAGTGGTTTACCCCATGTTCAGGGTCTAGAACCCCTGAAAATCAAGGTGCTCATTGGGAAAAGACCATAATATATTGATATATCCACCATGAAATAATGAAATGCATAATTTTGTGCTAAATCAGCCACCATCTGATATAGAAACCATTCTAGGTTATTATCCAGGGTTTGCGAAAATCTTCATATTGCAAAAATTACATGCCACTTACGAATGAGGTAGAGATGATTATTGAAACATTCTGAAACAGCTCCATTCACCTTGCAGAACACCCATGGTCTGGAGGATAACATGCGTTCCGAAACTACTGTTTTATGAAGGGCAATGCTCAACTGTTTCAGTCAAATACCTTAAAAGTGAGCATTCCTGGGTTGGGTGACTGAATATTGACAAATCACAGCTTTGTCAGAACTGCTGCTAACCCTAGGGGGACCTTGCTGTGTACCTCATTCCCTTATTATAAATTTGTGAGTGGCAGAAACAGGACTAGAAGTCAAGCCTTCTTGCATACTGCTCAGTGCTGTCACCACAGCATGGGGTTTTAGGGGCGTGGTTATCTCTTGAGTCTAGGTTATGACTGTGGCAAAGTACTAGCTGGCACAGAGCACTGGTTAGTACAGTCACAGGCTTGAAGTTAAACAGACATAGCTTGGATTTTGGTCCCACCACTCATTTGCTGTGTAATGTTGGCCAAGTCATTCTCTGAGCCCCAGTCTCTTCATCTATAAAATGGACGTAATACTTATCTCAGAGGTTTGTTGGGAAAGGCAACAAGATAACATTATAGAAGGCAAGCAATAACATATTAGCTTGAACCTAAAGAAAGAGGTAAGGGAACAATTTTATATCTCTGTGTTTTATAAACCATGGATAGTCAAAAAGTCATTCCAGGCTGGAGGGAAATGCCCACAGAGGTACTATAATTACATGGGCCTGTAAAACCCAGAGGCTGGCACACTGGAAGGGAAACAGTAGAGATTCCTGGCATCTCCTGGTGATTCCTTTACGCCCACTTATGCTAGGGTTTTCCCACAGGCTGTGCTCAGCAATTCCTCTGTGTGCCTCAGATGCATTTGACAATCTCAGGTGAACTGCACTTCAGGGTCAAGGAAACTCTGGCCATGGTTCTGAGAAACACCTCTCACTTTAGTATCACCTACATTTGAGACCGCAAAGTGCTGTCCAGGAGAGGAGATGGTGGTGGGTCACCTCCTTTGGCTCTCTGGCCCATCAGCTGATTCTAGGGAGCTCTAGCCCTCAGCCCACATTTCCTCAGCATGGTAAATTTGAGAGTCTTGAGGATTAAAACAAATTTTTGTGTATGTAATTTCATAAGTTTTTCTAAACTCTTCAAACCCTTGCATGAAGACAAAGGGACCCTATGTTAGGTTCTCCTACTTCCTGGGGTAAGCTAAGGGCTTCCCAACACTGGTGCCAACATCTGCATGCCAATGACACTTGGGTGGGCATCTCTTTTTCAAATTTTATTTTTTTTGTTACTTTTAATTAGAAAAGGGAGTTATTATTAAAGAATAAAAAGATATAGTCACTGATGCCATGGGTGGCATATGCAAAGAGGCCCAGTTTGAGGGCCAGGCCGACTTCTAGAAACATCATCCCAGCTATTTCACGAATTAGCTGTGTGACCCTGGGTGAGTCACTTGGCCTCTTTAAGCTTCACACCCTTGATCTGTAAAATGGGCATGCTACTGTGGTAAGGAGTTAGTGACATAATTCACATAAAGTATCATGGTGCCTGGATGAAGTCAGGACCCACCATTTGCTCCCCTCCTTCCACAGCATTACTGCAATGGCAACACTGCAGTTACTTCTTTACTGTTTGTCTTCTCCACCACACTGAGTGAACTCTCTCATGCCACGGATCATGTTTATCTTGTTTCGTACTTTATCCCCAGAGTCCAGCACAGAGGGATTCCATGACTTATCAGTAGAATGAGGAAACATACAGAAATCATACAATTTCAGATTCCAGTAAAATTAACTCTAAGAGGTTACCCACATTCCCTCTAGTATCTTGAAATTCCTTGTTTTGAAAAGTGGGTCATCACCTGGGGTTTAGTAATCCCTTTGTTAAAATGACATTTAACCTGGCCATGTTGTTGCACACAATTTTACCTGGGCAAGTACCAGATACCGGTACAGTAAAGGTTATCTTTTTTTTTCCCCTTCTCACAGATTTAAAAACTCTTCAGGAAGTAATAAGAGCTTTTCATTTTTTAAATGGGCCAAAGTTAATCCACAAGAATGGGGAACACAGTTATCAATTTGTTTTATATCACAACTGACAACCAAGACCATCACAAATACGGGAGCAAGTCTGATTTGTAACATTGTTATAAGGTATAATTGTGAATTCAGTTACTCTAAAGAATACATGAAAGGCTTTAAATTTCAACAGTAAGGCAGGCATCACTCACTTTAGCTCTGTACAATCCTTTAACTGATGGGAATTAATATTTAGGAATATACTTGTATACATCACTATATACCATTTCAAAATAAGATAAACCTTTCCATAAAATATGCATATGCTCACAAATCTTGCTATACAATTATTATTAGTTGGCTTTTAAAATGAACACTGTACGTCAGTCCCCAAAGTACTGAGTTTTCACAAAATTCCAGCAGGTGACTCACCAGGGGTGCTTCCAGCAATCCACTGACTCCATGCTGCCAGGTGCAAGGGTAGCACACTAATGGTTTCTACACCTGGACAGCTGCAGGCCCACACAGAGGGAAGGGAGGCAGGGGCTTGGGAAGAACTTACCTCGCTCTGGGTAGGATGCAGACTCCAATGGCCCTGAAATAGATGTTGTTTCTTCTGCTGCTGTTGCTTCTACTGGAGCTTATATACTCTGCTCCCTCCAAGCTTTCGGATGGAAACTGACTTGCCAAATTGCAACATTGAACACAACTCTCAAAACCTTTTGGGAAAATTTCAAGAAGTTCCTTTTCTCTCTCTCTCTCTCTCTCTCTGTGCATTAATAATGATGAGGGAAAGTAGACATCAAAACTAAGTAATGAAATAAGAGGAAATGACTTTTGGGCGGGGGAAAAGGGAAGGAGATGGGGATACTCATTTGGGTTTACATCATGGCCAAGGTGCTTAGAGACAGCACTAGGCAGCCTGCCTGGGTTCCACAGATCAGGGAAGAAGGAAGGCCAATGAGGAGTCAGATAGGAGGAGGAGTTCATGTCAGGATGGAGCAACTGTATGCCCCAGGGCTTAAAAGCAAAATCCTGGTTCTTCCCAAGTCAGAGGGGATGAGATGAAGGGCAAAGGGTTTAATACATCTGGAGCACCTTTCTTCACATTATTCCTTTAATTTCAGAAACATACTATTTACCACCTATCTTGGCTCCATGCACCTCTTCCCCCATTCCTCGAGTGTGCACACACACGCGCGCACATACACACACCCATGCACATTCATACAAACACAACCCTGGGGAGATGATAAAACTGCATTTTACCTCTAATAACACTCAAATATGTGCGGAGATACATCCTGTGCTCATAGGGGCAGATGAGAGCAGAAAGTAAAATATCCTCAGGGAGGTACACAGACAACCACACTCAAGGCGCACGCCCTTGGGCACCCAGACTACATCTTCACTTCATTTGCACACCAATCTATGGTCCTAGGAGCTCCGCGCAGATGCACAGGATTAGCAGAATAAATCTCTCCTGGTGGAAGCACACACAGACAGATGCGGGCCGTCCCCAGAGTCGCCGGCAGAGGGCGCTGCGAGGCGGTGCCCGCGCCCCGGAACCTAACCGCGTGCGTCCACTTCTCCATCCCAAGCTCTCGATTCCGGCCCCCTGGGCGGGGTACGTTCCTGGGGCGGGAGCGGGGACCAGGCGGGTTTCAGGCGGGGGCAGATTTCTGGGCTAACTTTCCTCGCCTAGCGGGGGAAGGGGGAAATGGGAAACCCAGGCGAGAGCCCGGAGCTTCCCAGCCGCACACTTCCTCCAGAGCGCTGGCCACCAAGCCAGCAGTCCCACTTGGTTATCCGACCTTGTGCTCTGGCGGGGGGGCGGAGACCTTATCTCCAGCTCAGAGCGCCTCCTCCCATCCCCTGTGTCCTCTAGGCCTCCCCAGACTTTGCCTCTTAGACTTCCAGTGAAACAAGTTTTGTATCCATGATATACTATTAGGTGGACAAAGCATGTTGCAGGGTATGTTGGTTGTACGATACCTTTTGTGGGATGTTTGTGTGTGTGTGTGTGTGTGTGTGTGTGTGTGTGTAAATGCACCAGAACCTTTCACAGCTGGTATCTCAGGCATGTGTAACAACTGGGGGCGGGACTTTTTGTAAACATGTATTAATTTCCTCCAAACAAATCGCTAAAGTGTACTGAACAGAAAACTTTATGTGAAATTGATGTGATGTAGTTTCACTAATTTATTTACAGTGGCTGCACCACCACAGATGAGTCCTTGTGCCACCCCAATAAATAAATACATGTATAAAATAAGACAAGTTTCAAAACGACACAAATATTTTATTCATGTGTTCATAAAACATCTTCAGTGTTCACTTCCTCCAGGGACAAGTGGTAGGGATTTAAGAGCAAGGGCTCTGGAGTTAGGAAGCTGGATACCTACACCTGCAAGTTACTTACCTTCGGTAAGCCTCAGTTCCTCACATCTTTAAAATGGAGTTAATAATAGTACCTGATCATAGGACTGGTGTGAAGATCAATGAGATATGATGGGATGCAGTTAGAGCAGCATTCTGGCTAAATGTTTAATGAATGGCTGCTTATACTTATTTATTTTTTATCCTGTCATGTCCCAGAAGGTCTTTTGGTTGCTCACAAGGGGACATCAAAGATGACAGAAAGGAGTGGAAGAAGACGGAGAGAATCAATGTGAGGAGCCGGGAACAGGGTTCTGAATTGTCCTTCCACAGTGAAATCACTTGGCTATAGCTGAGCCACGGATTTGACTCTGAGCATCTAGGATGAGAAAGAGGAACTGGCATCTGTCCATCTCTGCCCCATGGGACTGACTGTTTTGGTAAGTCCAGTTCACACACGGAGGAAGCAGTTCTTGTACTTTATCTGCATATAATAACAAAATTCAGGTTCTTGGGGCTGAAGCTCAGAAATTGTGATTCAGATCTGGAATCGGGCTCGGAACCTGCATTTTAACAATGGAGGTTCTAATGTGGTCACTGGCAGGTTGTTCTAATGTGGGGACCACAGCCCATTCTCTGAGGCAGGCTGTACACTTGTGCTTCATTGCCTGGAGATACATCCTGCGCTTCACTCATCTCTGGACACCCCGCATGGTCAGCCAGCATACTGCTAATATCAGCCAAATGCCCACTGACCTGATTTTGGAGAAGAGGTTTATCAACATGTTCCACTTCACAATTCAGACCCTGACCCTAGGCAAACTGAACCAATACCCATAGCTTTCTATGGCTCACCCTGTGGGAGAGGAAGGTCTGCTGACAAACAGAGGACATGCTGAGCTGCAAGGTTAATGTGACTGATAATTAAGCTGTGAGATGGAGGCAACCCCCTAAAAACCAAAAATAACCTAAAGAATTTTTTTGGCCACAAAAACGTATTTTCTCCTAGAAGAATGCTTTGATCATCTAGTATACATTTCAAATAAAGGGGAAGCCATGTGTACTCATAAAAATTAAAATGTTTAGAAAATGACATAAGCAATACCTACTATTGTACAAATGTACATAGAATACAATGTTGAAAGCCTGATTCCTGTGGCTTCCAGAGTAACCATTGCCAACATTCCTGCAGCGCTTCTCAGTGCTTCTCTATGTATTTACATCTATCTGGCTACATAAATGAGATCATACTACACATTATTCTGCAAATTGCTCTTTTCCTGCAACTGTCTGTTTTATATTCAACTGCTTGCAGTGACTTGCTAGAGGTCACTTGAACAGATTTCACATCTGCATCAATTAGTTTACCCTGGGCTTAGTTTTCCAAGGACATCTGGAGTTCCAGGCATCAATCCACTAAGGACTGATAACATTCTAGATAAGAAAAGACTATCTTTTCCTGTTTGTCTCTCTTAGGAGCAAATAATTTGCCCTAGAGGCTCCCATAGCAGTTTCCTGAAGTCTCACTTGTCACCTACCTATATACCACTCCCTGGCAAGGAGAATGAACTTATTACAAGGAAAATGATAGGCAAGGCAGGTTCACCCTACTAGGTGGAAACTGGTAGGCCATTGAGAGTCAGGAAACCACCCTCACAGGGTTGACAAGAATTGCATGCTGGGTTCTGGACAGAAATATAGTTATAATTCAGCATTAATGAGGCTGCACCTTGGCCCATTTCTGTGTGGCTCCAAGTCACATAGCACTAGATCCGAATCATTCCGATAGACAGGATTTCTGATGTTAGGGTCATAAGACTGTGTAGGAATTGATTTGCATCCCTATTTTCCTTTAGATAGGACGTCTGATATTACAATCATAATGCTTTTGTTTAAGAATCACTTAAGTCGTTTTTCATGTCCCCAGTTCTACCACATTTCAGTTTGAAAACCCCCACAAAGAGAGGGGATCAGCATAAAAATACAGCTTCATCTTGTCGCATGACTTTGCCCTGCACTCTTTAACCAGTCAGCCATCTCCAACACGTTGGCCCACTCCAAAACTCTTAAAAACCCTAGCCCCAAATGCCACAAGGAGATAGATTTAAAGTTTCTTCCTGTCTCCTCATTCGGTGACCCTGCGATTAAACCTCTTACTCTTCTGCATCCTGGCCTCTCAGCGTATTGACTTGCTTTGTGCAATGGGCAATGAACCTATTATAGATACAGTCACATGTGTCTGTTAGGTGAGCCCAAGGGATTTGTGCGGTCAGTGAAGTGCAGAAATAGGGCAATTGTAAGGATGATGAAAACTAAGCCTTCTTCCCCTGAGAGGGTCAGTTGCTTTTGAAGGGACACTTCTAGCCTAGGGGCAAAGGAAGTAGCTTCTACCTCTTGCCTCAGAGATAAATGCTCTTACCGAAAAAAGAGTGAAAGTGTTACAGTAGATAGCTAGTCAGACAGGAGCAGGGCAGAAGAGGGTCCCCCCATCCCTGCCCATCACCACCAGGAATGTCAGACAACCATCAGGTGAGGGTCAGATGATTATTAAACTGTCTCTCTAAAATAACAATTGGCCACTGCTGGTACAAGGAAGAGGCATTAGATAAAATTAGATTAAAAACACCTGAAGGCCGGGCGCGGTGGCTCACGCCTGTAATCCCAGCACTTTGGGAGGCCGAGGCGGGTGGATCACGAGGTCAAGAGATCGAGACCATCCTGGTCAACATGATGAAACCCTGTCTCTACTAAAAATACAAAAAATTAGCTGGGCATGGTGGCGTGTGCCTGTAATCCCAGCTACTCAGGAGGTTGAGGCAGGAGAATTGCCTGAACCCAGGAGGCG
>NW_016107606.1:2990500-3027526 GCF_001604975.1 Cebus imitator
AAAAAAAAAAAAAAAAAAAAAAGGTTACTGAAAGAAGAAAGTGAAGCACATGTAAAAGGCAGGGTATATAGTGGATCCAGAAATTTGTCTTTTATAATCTGACAGGCCCAGGTTAGACCATAGTTCATATTTCAAATACAATTTTACATGTGCTCATAGCTGAGAACCTTCTCCTGGGATGGATGTAAGTTACCAGGTAACTGCTGAAATGCTGTACTTTTCTGGGTGGTGATGAGGAAGCAACTGTTTTAGGTGTGGTATTTACTGGAGGCAGAAAACTCCTTGAAGTTAGCTCATTCCGTTTTTCAGGGGCCCTTCAAATACATGGTGTTTTGTTTTGTTTCGTTTTGTTTTAATGCTTTGCAAAAGATTCCTAGAGTTGAAATTCCCTTTGCAAAAAATTATAACAGTGAGGAAATTATGGCAGTGAAAGGGATCTGACCTAACTGACCCCATCTTACTTCTGGCTATCTTTGCTCATTCCTGTGTGTGGGCCATGCTAACTTTGGGAGAAATTTAATTACATGATAATGGCCCTTCCCAGAAACTAAATTGCCCTTGTAAAACTAATGAAAAGGGTTGAGAGCGGTGGCTTATGCCTATAATCCCAGCGCTCTGGGAGGCTGAGGCGGGTGGATCACTTGAGGTCGGGAGTTCAAGACCAGCCTGACCAACCTGAGAAGCCCCGTCTCTACTAAAAATACAAAATTAGCCTGGTGTGGTGACACATGCCTGTAATCCCAGCTACTCTGGAGCCTGAGGCAGGAGAATCCCTTGAACCCAGGGGCGGAGGTTGCAGTGAGCTGAGATCGTGCCATTGCACTCCAGCCTGGGCAACAAGAGTGAAACTCCGTCTCAAAAAACAAAAAAACAATGAAAGGACACCAAGCTAGGAGGATGAGAGGGGCCTGAATTCTATTAGGAAATATGCCTAGGTAGCCATTATTTAGGTGGTGTAAAGATTTGCAACTTCCCCGCTTACTCCATCAGATAACATCACTGTTTTAGAATCTGAGACTGGCCTTTGGAGAGGTCTTTTCAGGTTTTTGCGTTTCTGACAACTGTATGGGCCCCACCCAGAAACCAACTCAACACAAGAAGACAGTTTCCATTCCCTATGATTTCATCTCCAACCCAACCAACCAGCATTCCCTACTTGCTGGCTCCTTACCCACCAAACTATCTTTGAAAAACCACTAACCTCTGAGCCTTCAGGGAGACTGATTTGAGTAATAATAAAACTCTAGTCTCCTGTACAGCCAGCTCTGCATGAATTAAACTTTTTCTCTGTTGCAACTCCCCTATATGGATAAATCAGCTCTGTCTAAGCAGTGGTTCAAGGAGAACCCGCTGGTTCGTTAGAATCAGCTTCACTTTCAAAGGGTCTACAATGTCCCCATTAATTTCCTCTCCTTCAAAGATGACTCTTATCACATGTTTATAATATCGTCCTCCACCCTTGGCCCATGATAAGGGCCGAGGGTGGTAGATGCAGTCACTGCTGAATGTCATTATCCAAGTGGGCATTTTTGGCCTGCTCAACTGGACTGACTGCAGAGTGAGTGTTCCACTTTGACCTTGATTTTGCCATTTGTGTGTGGAAACCTTTTTTGTTTTCGTCTCTAAATGTAACTCTTTGGTAATCCCAGTGAAAGAAATGGGTGTGTGGGTGACCAGAAGGAAGTGGGTGCATCCTAGATTGTAGGGTTGCTGAGATGTAGAAATGGGTATGCTGGAAAGGTATGAGAACAGTTGGTCTTGTCTTGCTGTTAGTAGACACAGGTAGAACAAGGCAAGGTGGGAACAACATGGAGTGGGCAGATGTTTGTGGTGAGGTCCTGTCATCTGTTGTCTGAGGGTCCCCTATCAACATCAACTCCAATCAACAATTATTGACTATTAACCAGCACCCCCAGCATTTATAGGATGAATTGTTAAAGCACCATCCAATATAGCACATTCCTGCTGCTACTCACTCTAGAGCACATAGAATTCTCCTGGAGAGAAATAGATTGACCAAAAAACGGGGTCTGCAATTTGGAGCATGTTCCATTGTGACAGTTGATTTGGGGCTCACATTTAAGGCTGCATTTGTTTCTTCATTCACCAAAAATTTATATTAATATTCATCAGGCTTTTATTTTATCTTGTTCTGGAAATCTGCCCTGAAAATAACTGACCCCTGGTCTTCTGCGCTGTCATTTTCTCTCTAATTTTTGGCTTTGAATATATCTGTCATCTATCTATCTATCTATCTATCTATCTATCTATCTATGTATCTATCTATCTGTATTCTTGATGGTACTTTAAAAAGTAACTCATGTCCCTGGTTTAAAATAAATCATGCTGGGCATGGTGGCTCACACCTGTAATCCCCATACTTTGGGAGGCTGAGGAGGGAAGATAATTTGAGGCCAGAAGTTTGAGATCAGCCTGGGCAACATGGCAAAACTCCATCTCTACAAAACATTTTTAAAAATTAGCTGGGTGTGGTGGCCCAGGCCTGTGGTCCCAGCTACTCAGGAGGCTGAGGCAGGAGGATCACTTGAACCCAGATGGCTAAGGTTACAGTGGGCTGTGATTGTACCACTGTACTCCAGACTGGGTGACAGAGAGAGACCCTGTGTCCAAAAAAAAAAAAAAAAAAAAATCAAATAGTACAAAGGTTACTAAGTGTGTCTACCTTCTTGAGGTGCCTCCCTGGTCCCCCAGTGTGAAAGTTGTGTATACCACAGATCCAAATCAAGTTGTCCCAAATACCATTCAGACTTGGCAATGATCTTCCAGTCATTTTACTTGAACATGGAACAGCCAAATAGACAGAAACTCAATTTCATTTGTTTTTTAATAGGTAAGAGATGTTCCTTTTAGACCTGGGGAGACAGAAAGAATCTTAAGACTTGGGCACTGTCACCAACCGGTTACACTCCAGTTAGGGAGACTTGACAAGGCATGAAAGTTAAATAATGCCAAAGACAAAAATATGAAAAGGTGGGGTTAATTAGTCACCAAAGGCATTTACATCTAAGGCATTATCATGTTTGCTATGTAGGTGCCAATAATAATGAAATGCCACTCTGTAGTATTTGGGAGGC
This sequence comes from Cebus imitator, assembly GCF_001604975.1. Classification (NCBI taxonomy): domain Eukaryota; kingdom Metazoa; phylum Chordata; class Mammalia; order Primates; family Cebidae; genus Cebus; species Cebus imitator. The sequence continues at coordinate 2,993,596 of NW_016107606.1, forward strand.
CAGAAAATTTAACAAAAAGGAAAGTAGCATCCTCAGTCTTATCAGCGGCAGCAAAGCAAACAGACACTGGAGATGCACAGTCATGGGTTTGGGTCCCAGCTCTGTTCTACATGCTGGATGATCTTGGGCCAGAAAAGCCTTCTGAAATGCTTTGGGTTGCGCAGGGCCCCAGTTAAAATACCTATGCACGATTTAAATTGACACTTGTTAACCTTGCAGTTATTTATTGAGTGAAAATTACACATCAGGTACCCAGCTAAATTCTGCGAATGTAGTTGTAAGCAGAACAGACCTGGACTCGGTCCTCATGGAGCCATATGTGCAGAGGATAAAATACTTGAAGGAGATGAATGGGTGGTGAGACAAAGAATCACAGAGGAGGGATCTCTGATGGGGTGGCATTTAAGATGGGACCTGCAGGTGAACCAGGATGAGAATCAGCAAGAAGCCCCTATGATAGGACAGGACTTGGCAGATTGGAGGAACAGAAAAAAGGTTGGTGTGACTTAAGCACAAAAGAAAGGGAGAGATCCCAGGGAGCCTGAGGCCGGTGCACGTGGCTGCATAGGCCCCATGTAGTAGGCACCTTTAGCACCAAAAACATGGTAAAGTCATGTTTCTGAAACAGCCACGACAACCAAAACCAATACCCAAGGATGCTTTGTCGTAGGATCAGGTACCAGTGAAGTGCTTGGGAGCTGTGAAACATGGCTGACTCGACCAGACCAGAAGTATCCAAATCTTCCTTGGTCGCAGAACCCTTAGGCCTCAGTAATTTTTTCATGGCATCTGTAGGCCAAAAGAAATACCAAACAGATCCATTGATTAAGTAGTTAGGGTCAAATCGCTTAAAAGTCTTTATGTGCTAACAACTTTTTAATGGCCATTTGAAAAAAATGATATATTTAAACAAAAAACAATATTTTTATTGTATTCTTTAATCAACACAATTACTTACTAATGGGATGTGTGGCTTTGGGCAGTGTACAACTCCTTAAACTTCAGAATCAGAGTGCGCACTGCCACTTTCATTTCCTGTTCCACACTGATTTCCTTGTGGCACTTGCTTTTTGTCACAGTAACTGCCAAAAACATGACTTCCCCCAAATAATGCCATCACTGAAAGGAGTATGATGTGATCTAATGTTGAAACCATGAACAACCCTGAGTTTGTGCAGTATTCACCAGATACAGAAGATCCCTTCTTTCCCTTGGAAAATTTAAACCACAGTCCTGTGAATTTACTATGCCACCACAGGGTGACCTGGTAGACAGCTTGGAACCACAGCTAGCCTAGTACTTTCAAACTATGAGAAACTCAGATATCTCTTTGCCACCAAATCCCTCCTCAGGGCCATGTGTGACCCTGCATTTTGTGCAGGGATTCCAGGAAGGAAAGTTGTCGCCCTTTCTGGAAACTGTATACTATTTGTCCAACCATCAGTAGGGACGCATCCGGAGTGCTAACCCAGCCTGGCTTATTTGAATAGAGGGAAGGAGGAAAGGGGTGAGTAACATGTACAGATGGTCAGCAATAGTATGAAAGCATGTGAGGTAGGACCAAGAGGAAATGAGTAGGTGATATGCAACCATAATTCTGGGGCCCTCGATGAAGAAATGAGTGCTGAAATTCTGAAGCGTTTGTTATTGTGCAGACCTGCAGTTAAGCTGGCTAAGCATTAGGTGTTGTCTCTGCAAACAGGAACATCCGGCCGGAAGCCCATTAAAGAGCGGAAGAGCAGAAATGCGGAGGAGGAATTCAACATCTGCTCCACCAGCATGTTCCTTGGTCTCTCTCATCTGCTTCCGTAGCTGGATCACATTCCTGGTGAGTGAGAGAAAGTATGAGGATTAATGAGCACACCTGTCTTTGGAATACCCTGAACCATGATGCAATGTAAATATCACAGTGTCTCAGAGGACAGTAGCTAGTAGAGCCAGTTGACTTCTAGTAGAGCCAGTTGACTTCAAGTCAATTTAACTTTCTCTTTTTGCATAATGTCATGTATGCAAATCTCTCAGGATGGCTGAGATGCTGATGAAATGAGTTCCCATGGCAACTGGAAGATTATCCTTACATCATCTTTGTGATGAGTAAAGTTCAGTGAAGACCACAGGGAAGTAAAATTCTTGCTTCTCACTGAACTTGGATTGTTTACTCAACCTCTCTATTGCTTGGTTTCCTCATCTGTAAGATGAGAATAACACTGAGATGGGAGAGTTCCCTTGACCCCTTCATGGGACTTGCGACAGGGGTGGCTTGTTTACTTGGTCACTGCACTCAAACCCTTTGCAGGAGGGGGAGCACACAGGAGAGCAGGAGCAGGAGCTGGGGTGAGTGCCTTTGGCTGCTATCAGGAACAAACCCTGTGCCAGCCCGTGGCAGGATCTAGGGGTTGTCTGTGACCTCTGGAGCCCAAGATGGCATGTGTTATAAACAATGCTCTTTTAGCATTTTCTTTCCACAGATGACTAAGTGTTTACCAACTCAGTGGAAGGTCAGAATGAAAGCCTTTTACACCCTGCCCTTTTGGTACCTGGCTTCTTGTCTGGAGTCCAGGAAGCATCAGGTCACATGGACTTGAAGGATGGTGAATGTAGAGATATTAAGTGGTGGAAGTGGCTCTCAGTGGGATAGGGAATTAGAAAGGGGATAGAGTGGGAAGATATTCTTCCTCTGGAGTTTGGCCACTCCCAAACTCCTCTCTGACTGTAGTCTGTTATCTAGCTTCCTCTTCTCCTCTTGATGTTCAGGCACTTCTCTTCCCTCCTTCTCTGCTGTACCGCTCTGCTCTTCTGCCAGTGGAGCTTGGAGTTTTTATGGGTATAGGGTGGAGGTGGGGCATGGCAGGCCAGGGTGGTTTTGGAAAAGGCAACATTTGGGTGGGAAAACAAGAATGTGAAGTTCTTATTTAGGGCTGTGGGTCCAGGCTTGAGGGTGGACTCCTCACTACGGACCCCACCCTCTTCTACCCAGTATTTCCCTACCTCCTGTCCTTATCAGTACAAACATAGACCTTAAAGTTGTTACAAAAACTAATGATATTCACTAAGCCAAAATTATGGTATCAGGTACTATGTTGCATGCCTTACATACACCAGCTTATTTTATACTTAAAACAATCTTACAAGGAAGACATATTATAATCCCCATTGATTTCTGAGAAAAATGAGGCACAGAGAGAACAAGTAAGTTGATATCAAAAGGGCAGGGATAATGAGATACATCTAGTATATGATTTGGTTGAGATTATGCATGTGAGATCTTAGCCCGTTGCCTGACCACAGCAGCACTCAATAAATGTAGGTTATTATTATTACTGTTATTTTTTTTGTTAATTCCATTACTGTTATTATTTGACTGGAGGAATCATCTTAGGCTTCATGGAGGATGTGACATTTACAATCAGCTTTGAGGGTGGGTAGGCTTTGGACAGGCAGGGATGGGGCAAAAGAACATTCTGGACTATGGGCACAACAAGAGCTAAGACTAGGAGGAGGGACTGTGTAACTCTGAGATGGAGAATAGGGAGGAGACCTCAAAGCAGGACCTTAGGCTCTAAGGGAAACAAGAGAGATGGATTCTGCTGACAAGACAGTAAAGCAACCTGCCTGTCTGGTGGTAGACACTGTGTCAGCATTCTAGGTTGTAAATATGGGAAGTGAGCAGATCAGAGGTTTGCTCAGCAACCTGCCTAGTGAGACAAACTGCTTGCTCTTGAGGCCACATAGTCCTTCTGGGGCAGCTCTTCAAACCAGAGTCCACATAGGCCGGTACTCAGTTCTTGCAGTGATGCCCCAAACCAGATAAGAAAATGATGTCATGGAGATCTGGAATCTCCACCCAAAAGTCCAGCTTTCATTCTAATGCATGCCTCCATTAGAACCGTCTTGTGTGTGTTCAGAGATGAGGGATGAAAGAGAAACTTCACAGCAGAAGATGCTCTCAAAGTCATACGGGGATCTGCACCAAGTCAGTCTCCTCTTTCTTCCTTTTCCCTAGCGATACTTACTTTTGAGATCCAAAAGGGCAGGGCTGACTTAAGTTTTCTCCAGGGCAGACATTCCTGGGAGAAAACGAGGGGCTTCTTGAGAGGAAATGAAAGGAGACAGAGATCCGGTTTTGCCTTAAGGTTTTCTGATGTGAACCACTGAGAAGAGTCATTTTGAAATAGAAAGATGGGTCTGACAGTGTGATGTAAATGCAGGCATTTGGAGTCCCTGCTGGAGAACACTCAGAGCTGAGTAGGGGTTCTCCAGTGACCTTGTGGGAGTCTTTGGCTGGGAAGGTAGCTTCTGGAGCTAAAAGGGTACAGGAATAGAAAGCATACCACCTGGGGTCTTCTGATCCAGTGTTTTCCAAAGGGCAAGTGCCCTGTCGGGCGGTTTTAGACTGCAAAGGAGCGACTCATTAACAGTAACAAATCACCAATGAGAACTTTCCCGATATCAAAGTTACTTTTCAGTTCTTTTGATGCTAAGGAGAAAGTCTTGGTTTTAGGCTAGTGTCTCTTTAATACCTCCCTATCACTTGTTGGTCTCTCTTCTGAAGAGAGGGCAAAGCACTCTTCAGCCTCAGAGGCATTAGCAGGCAATAGTATCTATTCTAGAGGGTCTCATCCTTGGCTGCATGATGCTATTTCCTGGGGAGAGCTTTAAAAAGTTACTTGCGCCTGATTGCTTCCTCCCCAGAGGAATTCCAATTTAATAGGTCTAAGTTCTGGCTTGGGCATTAGGATTTTTAGAAGCTCCCCAGACAACAGTTTCTAATTAGAATTGTTTTGTATTATAAATATTAACCTTCTATTAATGGCACGTGATACTGGTTTTCTACTGAACACACTGAAGTAAAATTTCCTTTCAACATCAGATGACTTTCATAAAAACAGTAAGTGCCTGTTAAAGAAAAGTAAAAACAAAAGGTGGGAAGATCACTTGAAGCCAGGAGTTCGAGACCAGTCTGGGCAATGTAGCGAGACCCTATCTCCTCAAAAACAAAAACAAAAACAAAAAGCCAGGCATGGTGGTACGTACCTGTAGTCTCAGCTGCTGAGGAGGCTGAGGTGGGAGCAGTGGGAAGATCACTTGAGACAGGGTGTTCGAGGCTGCAGTGAGGAGCTATGACCATACTACTGCACTGGTGTGACAGAGCAAAAAGAAAAAAGAAAAGGAAAGGTAATAACTATATAATGCAGTGATATTTGGATATGGCAAAACCAAAATATGCCATTCAGTGAACTTTGCCAAACTCTCCTCTGGTCCTTGCTTAGCATTCCTGTCTTCTGGTAGACCCAGTTTGGGCCTCAAGAATGAAATGGGAGTAATTATCCCAGGTTGCATTTCTTCGTGGGATTACCCTGGGAATCAAATGATTGAGCTTTGTTAAGTATTATTTAACAAATATGAGGAAGGAAATAAAAGGGAGAAGATCAGTGCTGCAGAGATGGCTAATTGACAGATTTACACAGAATTGGATTTTTTGGGTATGTTAAACCAGGCCATTTGGAACTTCTGAGTTCCAAATACCATCTTCTCTCCCTTCCCATCAGAAGGATCCACTGGTCTGCATTAAAGGTATCTTGAGTGCCAGTAATGATTTATTTCTCCGGCGGCAATTAACTAAAGAAGATTGAAAGTCCCACCAAGACTCCCAAGGATAGCGTGTTAGCGTTCAAGCTAAACAGCCTGTATTGCAGACCCTGCTAGTCAGGGTCTTCTGGATATTGCATTGCATATGTGAGGACTGGCCTGGTCCTTTCCAGGCTGAATTCTGCACTTAGCAGCTCAGTGTCCTTTCCACGGGCCCCAGTTTCTTCATCAGGAAGGTGAGGGGCTTGGACTAGTGAAGGATCAGGTATAAATGCAAATACCTCCAATACCAAGGAGGTAACTCAAGTGTGAGGCTTTGCTAAGGGAATAGGGGTGGTCAGGCCTACAGCAAAGTAGAGACTACAGTTCCACAATAAAATTCAAGTTTTGAAAACCATGGGGTTGTTAAACAACAGTTTGGCAAAGTGACAGTTGGTGATTCCTGGGTGTGATGGTTTCTAAAATTCATTTCTAAAAATGATTTTATAATAGTAAAATAAATCCAAGGAGCCTACTGGGGGTTTTTGACATGACCACTGTACTCAGTGGTACCCAGGGGCTTCCCTGATAATAAGAACTAATACTTAGAATAAAAGCTAACATCCAAATGCTAAGTTTAAAACCATGTAACCCTCGTCATAACTGTGTGAAGCCAGTACTATTATTACAGCCTCATAACATATGAGGAAGTTGGAGTTCAGAATGTTTAAGTCATTTGTGTAAAATCTCTAGAGCAGCACTGTCCAACAGAAATATAAAGTGAGCCATGTCTGTAATTTTGAATTTTTTTAGTAGCTATATTAAAAAATAAAAAGAAACAGATGAAATTAATTTTAACAGTGTATTTTATATAACCCAATATATACAAAATATTATCATCTGAAAATGTAATCAATGTAAAAATTAACTAATGAAATGCCTCGTATATTTTTTGTACTGTTTACGATTTAGTATTTCTTCTTCTTTTTTTAAAACAAATAGCCTTATTGAGATATAATTCATATACTATAAAGTTTGCCCATTTAAAGTATACAATTCAATGGCTTTTAATATATTCACATACATATAACAATTGTAAATATAAAATTGTGTAAAATGTAGTATATTCACATATGGTTACACACATATGTTTACACACTTGAATATACTAAATTTTACACAATTTTTATTTATTATTTTTGATTTGAGACAGCGTCTTGCTCTGTTACTCAGGCTGGAGTGCAGCATTGAAATCATAACTCACTGCAGCCTAGACCTCCTGGGCTCAAGCAATCCTCCTACCTCAGCCTCCTGAGTAGTGGGACTATAGGCATCTACCCTGGCACTTGGCCAATTGTTAAATTTTTTGTAGAGGTCTCACTCTGTTGCCTGGGCTGGTCTTAAAGTCCTAGGCTCAAGTGACCCTCCCAGCTCAGCCTCCCAAAATGCTGGAATTATAGGTGTGAGCCACCACAATTTTAGAAACTTTTCATCCCCTTGAGATGAAATCCCATATCTTTTGGCTAGCACTCACCTACCACCCTGGCCCCCATGAACAACCCCTAATTTAAATATCTACAGATTTTATATTTATCTAATTTAAATATCTACCGATTTTCCTATTCTGGACTTTCCTATTCTGGACTGTCATATGAGTAGAGTCATATGATATGTGTTCTTTCTTGTCTGGCTTCTTTCATGTAGTGTAATGTTTTCAAGGTGCATTCATGTATCAGTACTCCTTACCTTTCTATAGCCAAATAATATTCCATTACATGGATATGTCACATCTTGTTAATTCATTTGTCCATTGATGGACATTTGGGTTGTTTCCACCTTTCAACTGTTAGGACTAATGCTACTATGGCATTTGTGTACAAGCTTCTGTGTGTACATAAATTTTTATTTTTGGGGGTATTTACCTAGAGTTGGAATTGCTGAGTCATGTGAAAACTCTATGTTTAATTATTTGAGGAATGGTCAGATTGTTTTTTAAAGTGGCTGCACCATTTTACATTCCCATCAGTAGTGTGTGAGGTTCTAATTTCTCCACATCCTTACCAATATTTGTTAACCAAGGCTGGGTACTTTATAAAGAAAAGGAATTAATTTGCCTCATGGTTCTGCAGGCTGCACAAGAAGCAACACACCAGCATCTGGTTTTTGATTCTAGCCATACCTGTTGGTGTGAAGTGGTATCTCATTGAGGTTTTGATTTGCATTTCTCTAATGATAATGATTTGAGCACTTTTTAAGGTGTTTTTTGACCATTTATCTTTCTTGGAGAAATGTCTATTCAGATTCTTTGGCCATCTTAAAAATTGGGTCATTTGTCTTCCTTTTAGTGAACTGTAAGGGTCCTTTATATGTTCTAGATATAAGTTCCTGCTGTAGTTCAGATGTTTGTCCCCACAAACCTCATGTTGAAATTTGACCCCCAGTGTTGGAGGTGAGGCCTAATGGGAGGTGTTTAGGTCATGGGGGTGGAACCCTTATGCATGTCTTAGTGCCATCCTCATGTAATAAGTGAGTTTGCTTACTTTGTTAGCTCCTGTGAGAGCTGATTTTCCAGAAAAGCCTGGCACCTCCCCGACCTCTCTTGCTTCCCCTGTCACCATGTGATCTCTGCACACACAGGCTCCCCTTCACCTTCTGCTATGAGTGTAAGCTTCTTGAGGCCCTCATAAGAAGCAGATGCTGGTGCCATGGTTCTTGTACAGCCTGCAGAACCATGAACCAAATAAACCTCTAGCAATTTGAGTTTTCTCTCTTTTTTTCTCAGTAGTCTAATTAAAGTTTTGCCAATTTTGTTGATCATTACAAAGAACGAGTTTTTGATTTCATCAATTTTTGTAATTGTTTCTTTATCTTCTATTTCATCATTTTCCACTCTAATCTTTATAATGTCCATCCTTATGCTTGCTTTAAGTTTCATTTGCTTTTCTTCTTCCAATGTTTTAAGGTTAGGTTATTGCTTAGAGGTCTTTCTTCTTTTTTAATATATGCATTTACAGCTCTAAATTGTCCTCTGAGCAGTGATCCAGCTACATTTCTTAGGTTTTGGTATGCCATATCTTGGTTTTCATCCATCTCAAAGTACTTCTAATTTCTTTTTCGATTATTTCTTCGACCCATTGGTTACTTAGGAGCATGGTGTTTAGCACATCTTTATTTGGAGTAGTTACATTTTAAGTGCCTCATAGCCATTATGGCTGGTGGTTACCATATTGAACCGTGCAACTTGGTAGAGTTATTCAGTGATGCAAGTTGGGAGTTGCACCTGGTTTATCTGATTCCGAAGAAGTAATCTTTGCAAACTGTCCCTCTAATATGTTAAATGTACAAAATACCAAGCCTTGCTAATTAGCCACTCTAGAAAGTTTAATTATTTTGGGAAAGTGATTTTAAACATTTTACTCTTTAAATCATTGAACAGTTTTTATTTGTATATCTATTTAGGCTTACAACATAATATTTTAATATCCTTATACATAGTGAAATGATTACTACAGTGAAATAAATTTCAAGCTTTAAAAAATTTTAAACCTAGCACACATGTAGAAAAATGCACAAAGTATAAATGTACAGTTCAATAAATTATCACTAAACAAATACACATGCATCCACTGCTCAGTTCAAGAAATGGAACATTGCCAAGCACTTCAGATGTCCTCTTTGTGCCACAGCCCAATCTGTATCCTTCCCTTCCTTCCGAAAGTGATCATCTCACTTCTAACCAGAGTTAGATTTACCATTAAGACAATACAGCCTACAGTATAGGCTGTATCCAAAACCCTAATATGGGGTGGAGTGCTCAGTAAAGTGTTTATATGGTCATTTGTCATCATCAGTGTTTTTGTGAATTTTACATAAGGAGACTATTTTGACCGCAGTCACTTAAGGTGGTGGTGCTTTCTGCTCTGACTTTCCTGCCTTCACATTTTGCCTTTTGTTAAGTGGTGATGAAATAGCTGTTGATGTTTTTGGGATTTGCCCAAGCCTTAGACTCTGTGAGTAGGGGAGTTGAGGATACATTTTATTGAGATCAGCAAGATATATTTATGTGGCTCTAAGTCATTTCCATATTCAAACAGTTGAATTTGTGTAGGATTATATATCATAATTTATTTATACATTCTCCTGCTGATGAACATTTGGCTTGAGTTGTTGGTTGTAACAAATTATGCTGACATATCATTTTGTACATTTCTTTTGGTGAATATATGTACGAATTTCTTTTCCCTTTTCTTTCTTTTTTTTTTTGAGATAGGGTCTCACTCTGTTGTCCAGGCTAGAATTCAGTGGTGCAATCATAACTCATTGCAGCCTCAAACTCCTGGGTTCAAGTAATCCTCCCACCTCAGCTTTCTGAGTAGCTGGGACTACAGGTATGTGTAACGACACTCGGTTAATTTTTAAATTTTTATAGAGATGGGGGTATCACTATATTGCCCAGGCTGGTCTTGAACTCCTGGGCTCAACTCCTGCCCGAACTCCTGCCTTGGCCTCCCCAAATGCTGGGATTATAGGCTATGCATCTCTTTTTGATATAGCTCTTTAGGAATGAAACAACCAGCTCATGGGGTCATTTGTGTATTCGACTTTGGTAGACATACCAAACTGGTTTCCAAAGTGTGTATAAACACATATGCTCCTATAAGTAAGCACATGAGAGTTTCCTTTGCTTTACACCTTTGCCAAAATAAATTAAAATAAAATAATGACTAGTTTTTACATTTCAGCAACTCTGATGAGATTGTAGTTATTTTATTATCATTTAAATTTGTATATTCGTGATTATTTTTGAGGCCAGGCACCTTGTCAGTCTATCAGTTATCTGTTAAGTTTTTAATCCATCTGTCCATTGGCTGTCTTACCTTATTGATTTATAGAAGCCTTTAATTTTGGCATGAGTTCTTTATCAGTTACATGTGTGGCAAATATTTTCTCCCATTCAGTGTCTTGCTGTTTCACTCTCTTCATGGTAGGTTTTGATGGCCAGAAGTTCTTAAATTTAATTCAGGCTAATTTATTAATCCTTTTGTTTCACGTTGGAATTTTTTAATTTAAAAGCTGTTTCCTGGGCTGGCTCGCATCTGTAATCCCAGCACATTTGGAGGCTGAGGAAGGAGGATTGCTTGAGCCCAGAGCTCAAGATCAGCCTGAACAACATAGGGAGACCCTATCTCTACAAAAAATTAGCCAGGCATGGTGGCTCAATGCCTGTAGTCCTAGCTACTCAGGAAGATGAGGTGGCAGGATCTGCTTGAGCCCAAGAGGTTGAAGCTACAGTGAGCCATGATGACAGTTCTGCACTCCAGCCTGGACAACAGAACAAGACCCTGTTTCGAAAAATACAAAATAATAATAATAATAATAAAAGTATTTTCACACTGCAAAATTATGAAGATATTCTCCTATAGTATCTTTCTAAAGCATTATTGGTTTGTCTTTCACATTTAGATATATAATTCACATAGACTTGATTTTTATGTATAATGTGAAGTAAAGATCAAGTTTCATTTTTCTTATGTGGATATGCAGTAACTTAGTACCACTTATTGAAAAGATTTTTTTTTTCTCCAGTACTTTCCAGTGACTCATGATTAGGCAAGTATCTATACATTTATGAGCTATCTCTTCTTCTCCATTGATCTACTGGTCAGCCCTTGTGCCAATATTATGTTATCTTAAAACAAATCTTTTTTTTTTTTTTTTCCTGAGATTAAGTCTCACTCTGTCACTCAGGCTGGAGTGCAGTGGCGTGATCTCAGCCCACTGTAACCTCCGCCTCCTGAGTTCAAGCAATTCTATTGCCTCAGCCTCACCAATAGCTTAGATTACAGGCATGTGCCACCACACTGGGCTAATTTTTGTATTTTTAGTAGTGACAGGGTTTCAGTATGTTGGCCAGGCTGGTCTCGAACTCCTGACCTCAGGTTATCTGTGTCCGCCTCTGCCTCTCAAAGTGCTGGGATTACAGGCTTGAGCCACTGTGCCCAACCTAAAATAAATCTTTTAATGAGTAGAACTAGTCATTCTATCTTATTCTTTCTTTTTCAGGAGGTCTTGATTATTGTTGGTCCTTCACATTTCCGAATCAATTTTAGAGTCAGCCTGTCAACTTTTATAAAAATCTATTGAAATTTTATTAGGATTACATTGTATCAATAGATCAATTTGGACAGAATTAGTACATGGATATGAATATCCAATATTATAAATTTACTATTTTGAGTATTTACAAACCAATACTTGTAATCTACCCCAAGTTTAATTTATTAGTCAATTCCTGACTTCTTGAGATGAAAGCATAGATCATTATTACCCAGCCTTTCTTCTTTCTTAACATATTCATTTTAAGGTTATTAGTTGCCCTATAAGCTATGACCTTAGTTGGATTCCTGCAATTAATTAATTAATTAATTAAGTATCACATTGCTAGCTCCTCTCAGACTGCTCAGTCTCCCTCATGCCCAAAGTGCTTTCATTCTATTTGAGATAATGCCCAAAATCTTTACCTTGGCACACTCATTTCTCCATGATCTGCCTCTACTCCCTCATCGCTGTCACCTTCCACAATTCACCCCCTTATCCACCTTGTTCCAACTACATTGGCCTCCCTACTGTTCCTCAACAACATCAAACACACTCCTGTCTCAGAGCCTTTGCCTTTGCTGCCACCCCTATCTGGAAGGTTTATACTTTAAATAGCCAAAAGGCTTTTCCTCTTCCTTCATTCAGGTTTCAGCTGGAATGCACCTTTTTGGAAAGACCTTCTATGACTATGCTATATAAAATGGCATTCTCTAGCACCCACTGTCACCCATACCTTGATTTTATTTTTCTTCATTATAATACTTCCCAACAGACACAAAATAAATTCACGTGTTTATTTAGTGTTTGGCTACTCTTTTCTTCTCTCTCTAGAATATAAACTTCCTGAGGATAAGGATTTTTTTTTTTTCTGCTCTATTTACTTCTGTATCTCCAAAGCCCACATAATGTGTGGTACATAGTAGATGATTTATAAATGCACATTGAGTGATGGATTCTGTACTTGGCGTCAGAAGATCTGGATTAGCTAGTTCTAAATCTGCCACTTATTAGCCATGTGACCTTAGGCAACCAAATGAAACTTTCTAAGCCTCCATTCCTTTTATGGTAGAGTGGATAATACTTATTGCCCCTGAGATACTGAATGTAAAAGTACTTTATGAAGTATAAGAATTCATCATGAGACATTTTTGAGATTATAGTCAGAAAATGTTTTACTTATCCCAAATTTCTTTCCATTTGGACTTCCTTAGCGATAAAAATTCTCCTGTGGGAGAATTTTTGTTGTGAACATTTTGGACATTTTGTTATGTTTGGCTCTAGTTAAAACATGAGCGTTTGTTCCTAGCAAGGATAACAGTTTTATACTTCTGTTGCCATTAGTATGTGAGCAGGAATTAATATGTGAACTCATTGTCACTGATGACATGAAAAATGGGCAGGTATGTTTTGGTGGAGAAAACACCAAGTAAATGTCTAGGGCATTGCAAGGAGGGGGGTGCTGGAAAGGCCATTCTAAGTGGGTGCCTGGGGGAAAAAATTAAAAAGTTCTTTATTAGTCAGATTAGGCTATGTTATATTGCAACACAAAACAACCTCAAATTCTCAGAAGCATATCAGGAAAGGTTAATTTCTTATCCAAAATCTTCTGTATTTCCATACTACTTTACAGGGGTTGGGAGGAGATAGTTGTGTAATTCCACATGCCTATGTGGGGACTTTTTAAAGGGAGTCTTAAACAACTTTGATAAATTTAATAAAGTTTTATAAGACTATACAGTCCAAATCTGTCTTGGCAAAATATTTTACAGTTTATATAGGAATATGCTCGAAAATAGTATTGTTATTTTGTAGCCCTTTTGCCGTAGAGTTTAGATATAATTATCACATTTTCTAACTGCAAGTTGTATCATGTGTTTTGATGGATATGTATATTTTTGGGGAAATGGGACTTGAATTAGAGCCTGTTTGAATTAGAGCCTTTAAAAGAATGCTACCATTTATTAAGCAATTATTGTATACCAAGTAGCACAGTAAAAGTTTTGAATACCTTCTCTCATTTGATGTTCAAAACAGCCCCCTCAGGGCCAGGCGCGGTGGCTCACGCCTGTAATCCCAGCACTTTGGGAGGCCGAGGCGGGTGGATCACGAGGTCAAGAGATCGAGACCATCCTGGTCAGCATGGTGAAACCCCGTCTCTACTAAAACTACAAAAAATTAGCTGGGCATGGTGATGCGTGCCTGTAATCCCAGCTGCTCGGGAGGCTGAGGCAGGAGAATTGCCTGAACCAGGGAGGCGGAGGTTGCGGTGAGCCGAGATCGCGCCATTGCACTCCAGCCTGGGTAACAAGAGTGAAACTCTGTCTCAAAACAACAACAACAACAACAAAAAAAAAAAAAAACAGCTCCCTGAGGGAGATACTATTACTATATTCACCTTAGAGTGAGGAAACTGATGTTCCGAAATGTAGAGTAGTTTGTCTGCAGTCAAACAAATAAGTGGAAGAACTCAGGACAAATTTAGGTCTGTTTGGCTTCAGAGCTTTTGGTCTTTATTTACCACAACACAATGCTGCCTACCTCTTTCCAGATAATATATTCTGTATGTGTAATTGCCATAGGTCTATCAGCAGCCCAAAATAGATGATTGCAATGAATATATTAATATAGTGGGGTTATATTAATGATCTCACAGCATTTGGGCCTGCCTGTAGAATCCCAAAGATGTTCTGTTATGTATATTTAACATTCCCAGTGTCACAGTCACTCCTTTGGGTTAAGACTTTGCCTGTGATAGACCCAGATAAAATGCAAATATCTTTCCTGGGAGCAAAAATAAATTAACACAATTCACTACGACCAGAAAGAAATAGCTAATTTCTATCATCAGGGAATAACCAAGTGAAGAAGACAAATTTAAAATAGTTTGTTAGAAAGCAATTTATTATAGCATATACTCAAATACGAAATTAAACATAATTGAGTGAAAGGTATACTTTGCATAACTATAATGGGTAGGCCAGTCAGGGAAAGGTTTTATAATTGAAAATATAATCAGGAAAGGATATCAGGAGTAGGAGACACTTGGTATGAGTCTTCAGTCACTCGGAAATCATTTTACTATATGTGTCTAATAATCCTGATTTTAAAAACCTACAATAAGTCTCTCTCCTTTTTTCTCTGCCCGGAAGAGTCCACCTATTTCCATCTTCTTTTTCTCTGTGAAATGCTGCTGCTTTTCACTCTAATCATGTGACTTGAATGGGAGCTGCCATCTTTTTTGAGATCTTTCTCCTAGACAGTGTTGATTGGCTCAGAGACAGCACTTGATATAGTCCAGGCCAATCAGAATACTCAAACTTATGTCCACAGTTGGTGAGTTCAACGATAAGTACCCAAGACTGGTCAATTCAATCAATTCGTAGGATATTTGAGTTTGAGACTAGAAAAAGTGAACCTCAATTCCTCTGCGGGTTTTGCTTTTGCATTGTAAGATTTGAGGTACTAGAGCTCTGGGTGGCCACGTTCCTGGCTGGTCTATTTTAAGAAAGAATGAGGTGTTTTGTGGGGTTGAAACAGAAATGAGAAGAGACAAAGAGAGTAAGGTGGCATTTCCATTTCAGGTCTCTGAGCTCCACCTTTATGCAATGTTTTGGCTGTTCAATATTTATCTAAGTAACTTCTAACAACTCCACTGCCACCACCATCTAGCTATGCTCTTGGTTAGTTTGAGTTAAATTTTTGTCACATGCAACTGAAACAGTCCTGACTAGTATTTCATTGTGGCTTTATATTGAAATAGTCAGAATAAAAATTGTCTTTATTTTACAGAGAGAAAATGAGGCTCAGAAAAAATATGCAAACAAGATACTAAAAAAGTGTCGGAGTTAATCCAAAACAAACATAAAATCTTTTCTCACTGAAAACATTGGTAGGTACAAGGAGCTAGGTCATGAAAAGTCTACTGGCTTATGAGACTTAGTATATGAACTATGAATAAATTAGCTTCCCACCTCTTAGGGTATTCTGAATGTTCTGACACCAGATTTTGGTATCATTTTAGGTTGGGTTTTTTGTTGTTGCTTTTGTCAGTAAAATCTTGGCTTTTGAGGAAAAAGGAGGAAGTCCAATTCCACCACAGAACCCACTTCCCATTTTACTTTAGGTCCATGGGGTTGCCCAGGTCTGAAATAAGTTAATAACTATCTGTTCTGTAGCATAGTAATGTAACCCTGAAAAGAATGGGCTTTTTATAAGGATTAATTTCAAAATGATACCAAATGATTGATTGTTTCACTCTTAAATTTGTACTAACCTAGGGATATGGAAAGATTCAGAAAGAACAATCATTTGAATTTTAGGACAAACTTTGCTTAGAGAAAGATATCCTTAATTAAAAAAAAAAAAAAGAAAAGGAACTTAGGACATTTATAACTTTACATTTTCCCATATTTCAAATAAGATTTAAGATAGCTTAAAAGAATAGGAACATATAAGAAGACAATAAGTTAAAAGTGGAAGAGAGTCCAGGCGAGGTGACTCATACCAGTAATCCCAGCACTTTGGGAGGCGGAGGTGGGCGGATCACTTGAGGCCAGGAGTTTGAGACCAGCCTTGCCAACATGGCAAAACTCTATCTCCACTAAAAATACAAAAGCCGGTCATGGTGGCACATGCCTGTAGTCCTAGCTACTCAGGTGGCTGTGGCAGGCAAATTGTTTGAGCCCAGGAGACTGAGGTTGCAGTGTATGAAGATCCCGCCTCTGCACTCCAGCCTGGGCAACAGAGCGAGACTCTGTTTCAAAAATAAGTAATATAAAATAAGTAGAAAAGAAACAAAAATGATAAGAACATTAAATGGAGTTAGAAATGAGGCTAATAAATAATGAATATGCTACACCATGGGATTCTACTCAGCCATAAAACAGAACAAAATATTGGATTTGCAGCAACTTGAATGGAACTGGAAGCTATTCTAAGTGAAGTAATTGACAAACGGAAAAGCAAATATCATATGTTCTCACTTATAAGTGGCAGCTATGCTATGAGGATGCAAAGGCATACAAATGATTTGGGGACTCAGAGGGAAGAGTGGGAAGGAGGGGAAGGATAAAAGACTACATATATTGGGTATAGTGTATACTGCTCAGGCGACGGGTGCATTAAAATCTCAGAAATCCCCATGAAAGAATATATCCATGTAATCAAAAACTACCTGTACCTTCAAAACTATTGAAATAAAAATAAAAAACAAAAAGAATGTGACATAGCTCTGTATGTATTTGACAACTAGCTCCAAGTTGGTTTGGGTTTTAAGCTTTCTTGTTGTCAATGCAAATAGAGAAACTCAACTAATTACATAGTTTTGCCATGTCCATGAGACAAATGTTTAGGAAAAGTGCAACTGCATCTAATACTACGACCAAAAATAATGCGTCCCTGGATTCTAACAAAAAGAGTGCTATATTATAAAATACAAAAGGCCCAAAGATCCTCCTTTCAGGAGACCCAGGGATGAGGTTCCTGGGCCTGGTTCTTATATGTGAAAACATTATTTCTCAGATTTTAATCATCTTTATTATTTCTCCCACATATGCTTACTAAATTTTAGAGTTTATTATTGTTATTATTGTTATTATTTTTGACACAGAGTCTCACTCTGTCGCCCAGGCTGGAGTGCAGTGGCATGATTTCGGCTCACTGCAACCTTCGCCTCCAGGGTTCAAGCCATTCTTCTGCGGCAGCCTCTTGTGGCGCCACCACACCCAGCTAATGTTATATGTTTTTGGTAGAGACATGGTTTTACCATGTTAGCCAGGCTGATCTTGAACTCCTGACCTCAAGTGATCCACCCACCTTGGCCTTCCAAAGTGCTGGGATTACAGGCCTGAGCCACCATGCCCGGCCAGAAATTATTAACCTAATAGATTTTTAAATGTAAATTTTACTTTGACTCAGTTTTACACTTAACCTAATCTTGGCAAGGTAGATAAACTAGTTATATTTTTTCTAATGTCCTTTAAGTCAAGTTTATAAGGATTAAAATTATAAGTTTATTTTAATCTAAAATTTTCTAATGTACCATTAATAGTTCGTGTGCCACACCTTGGGAAACATGGACTTAAAGAAAAGGAAAAATCCAGCATTTGAATATCCATGACCTCATTGCATCTTAATATTTCTTAAGAGTTATCATATTAATATTTCTTTAGAGGTATTATCACCAACAGAGATGAGAAACAGGTTAAAGAACTTTTGTAAGTTTCCACAATAACTGAGCAGAGATGAAACTCAAGTCTTCTGATGAAAATCAAGTTCTGTCTTCTAGATAAGTGTACAGAAGGCCTTTTTCCCAAACTGAAGTTCAAATTCTCTTTGACTGCTTATCCCTTTGCTTCCTGCCAGAATGCCCCACCCTACTTAGTCCATAGTGATGCCCACCTGTGGTTAATGGAGTTTAGGCTGCTGGACCAAATGGAGGAAGTCTGTGAGGCATATGTGGAACCCAAAGAGGAACTTCATCTACTGTCATGGACAGCTCTGCCACTTTGTGACCCTGTGGATTTTTTGGGAAGTGTTTTTGTGGTTTACCAGTCTCTCATTAGCCAAGACCATTTGTCCTGGGTTGGTCTTCTTCATTGGTGGAAAGTACGGCTGGGAGATTTGGAATGGTTGCAGATTGACTTGACTCTCGGTAGGAACTGTCACCATGAGCTTTTGGGGAAAGACCTTAAGTTGTGTTTTTTGCTGAGGATTGTGGGATTCCTCCTAATCTTGGAGAACATTTTGAGTCATCACTGGCAGCAGCTTTCTGGTGACAACTTGAGTAACCTCAGAATGAAGAAGGCTGTCTTCATCTCTCACATGAATATGACTTTGGGTAAATCATCTTGAAATCCAGATCCACAGTTGTGATCCATACTCCTCCTGAGTTCTGATTTTTAGTGTAAGCCTTTTCCTTCTCAGTTTTTCTTCTTTGTGCATCTCTTAAAGAGATTTTAAAATCTCATAATTAAAAAAAAATTTCTTCAAAACTTTTTATTTTGAAATCGCTGTAAATTCACATACATTTGTATAAAATGCCACAGAAAAATCGTGTGTGCCTTTTACTCAATTTATCCTAGTGGTAACTTCCTTAAAGAGATTTAAAAATTGCTGAGATATAATTTAAATATGATAAAATTCACTCTTTTATGCATTTAAATTTTCTTTATGTTTTTTTCATAGCTTATTAGCTCATTTTTTTCAGTGCTGAATAATTTTTTATTGTCTGGATGTACGATAGCTTATTTACCCATTCACCTATTGAAGAATGTTCTAATTGCTTTTAAGTTTTGGCAATTATGAATAAAGCTGCTACATATGTCCATGCTTAGGTTTTTGTGTAGATAAAAATTTTCACGCTCTTTGGGTAAATATACCAAGAACAATTGCTGAGTTGAATGGTAGGAAACTACCCAACTGTCTTCTAAAGTAGTTATACCATTTTGCATTCCCACCAACAATGAATGGGAGTTCCTGTTTCTCCACATTCTTGTCAACATTTGGTGGTGTCAGTGTTTTGGTGCCATTCTAATAGGTATGTAGTGGTATCTCATTGTTTTATTATGTGTATGTATTCATTGGTAAAGTGCAATTTTGCTGCTGTCATGTTGAACTGTGGTGAAATTGGGGCCTTCAGTGCATCATGTATCACTAGAGCAAGGCACATGGTACCCACCAAGCAACTTCCCATTACCCCTCAACTTTCTATCCTTCTGAGTCTCCATTGTCCATTATCCCAGACTCCACGCTCTGCTTCCCTAAGTGAGAACATGAGAAACATGTCTTTTTGTGTCTGAGTCGTTTCATGTTAGAAAATGGCCTCCAATTCTATCCATGTTTCTGGAAAAGATATAATTTCATTCTTTTCATGGTTGAATAGTCTTCCATTGTGTATATACACCACATTTTCTTTATCCAGTCCTCCACTGGATGAACACTTAGATTGATTCCATATGCTGTGATAAACATATGAGTGCAGGTATCTCTTTGATATAATGATTTCTAACTCTTTGGGTAGATACCCAGCTGGGTAGGACTGCTGGATTGTATGGTGGTTCTATTTTTAGTTCCTTGAGAAATCTTCATACAGTTTTCCATAGAGATTGTACCAATTTACATTCCCACCAACAGTGTATAAGAGTTCCCTTTTCTCCAAATCCTCTCCAATATCTGTTTGTTTTTTCTTTTTTCTATTTTTAGTAATAGTCATTCTGATTGGTATAAGATGATATTTCATTGTGGTTTTAATTTGCATTTTCCTGATGATTAGTAATGTGTAACATTTTTTCATATGCATGTTGGCTATTTGTTTATCTTGTTTTGAAAAGTGTCTATTCATGTCCTTAGCCCACTTTTAAAAAAATTTATTTTATTGCATTTTAGGTTTTGGGGTACATGTGAAGAACATGCAACATTGTTGCATAGGCACACACGTGGCAGTGTGATCTGCTGCCTTCCTCCACATCACCCACATCTAGCACTTCTCCCCATGCTGTCTCTCCCCAACTCCCCCCTCCCCGCTGTCCCTCCCCTATTTGCCCCCAACAGACCCCAGTGTGTAGTGCTCCCCTCCCTGTGTCCATGAGTTCTCATTGTTCAACACCCACCTGTGAGTGAGAACATGTGGTGTTTGATTTTCTGCTCTTGTGTCAGTTTGCTAAGAATGATGGTTTTCAGGTTCATCCATGTCCCTAAAAGGACACAAACTCATCGTTTTTTATGGCTGCATAATATTCCATGGTGTATATGTGCCACATTTTCCCTGTCCAGTCTATCATCAACAGGCATTTGGGTTGGTTCCAGGTCTTTGCTATTATAAACAGTGCTGCAATGAACATTCGTGTGCACGTGTCCTTGTAATAGAATGATTTATAATCCTTTGGGTATATACCCAGTAACGGGATTGCTGGGTCAAATGGAATTTCTATTTCTAGGTCCTTGAGGAATCGCCACACCGTCTTCCACAATGGTTGAACTAATTTATACTCCCGCCAACAGTGTAAAAGTGTTCCTATTTCTCCACATCCTCTCCAGTATCTGTTGTCTCCAGATTTTTTAATGATCACCATTCTAACTGGCGTGAGATGGTATCTCAATGTAGTTTTGATTTGCATTTCTCTGATGACCAGTGATGATGAGCATTTTTTCATATGTTTGTTGCTTAGCCCACTTTTTAATGGAATTGTTTTTTGTTGTTGAGTTGTTTGAGTTCCTTGTAAATTCTGGATATTTGTCCCCTCTTGGATGTATTGTTTGCAAATATTCTCTCCCATTCCACAGATTATCACTCTGTTGATTATTTCTTTTGCTATGCAGAAGCTTTTAACTTTAAATTCCATTTGTCTATTTTTGTTTTTGTCGCTTGTGCTTTCAAGGTCTTCTTCATGAATTCTTGACTAGACCACTGTCTACAAGAGTTCTCCCTATTTTTTTTCTAGCATTTTTATAGTGTCAGTTTCTTACATGCAAGTCTTTAATCTATCTTGAGTTGATTTTTGTATTTGGTGAGTGATAAGGGTCCAGTTTCATTCTTCTGCATATGGCAATTCGATTTTCTCAGCACAATTTATTGAAAAGGATATTCTTTCTCCAGTGTATGTTCTGGTCAATTTTGTCAAAGATCAGTTGGCTGTGTGTGGTTTTATTTCTAGCCTCTCTATTTTGTTCTATTAATCTATGTTGATTTTTGTATCAGTATCATGCTGTTTTGGTAACTATAGCCTTGTAGCATAATTTAAAGTCAGACAACGTGATGCCTTCAGCTTTGTTTATTCCCCCTCCCTTAGGATTGCTTTGGCTATTTGGGCTCCTTTTTGGATCCATATGAATTCATTTTTTCTAGCTCTGAATTCTGAATTATTTCTTCTAATTCTGTGAAAATTGACATTGGTATTTTTTTATAAACCTTCTCTGTGGACATGACATTGGTATTTTGATAGGGATTGCATTGAACTTGTAGATTACTTTGGGCTGTGTGGTCATTTTAAGAATATTAATTCAGCTGGGCACAGTGGCTCATGCCTGTAATCCCAGCACTTTGGGAAGCTGCGGTGGGTGGATCACTTGAGGTCAGGAGTTCGAAACCAATCTTGCCAGCATGGTGAAACTTCATCTCTATTAAAAATACAAAAATTAGCTGGGTGTAGTGGCGCATGCCTGTAGTCCCAGTTACTCAAGAGACTGAGGCAGGAGAATTGCTTAGACCTGGTGGAGGTTGCAGTGAGCCAAGACTGTGCCACTGCACTTCAGCCTGGGCAACAGAACGAGACTCCATCTAGAAGAAAAAAAAATTATATCTTCCAATGCATAAGCATGGGATGTTTTTCCATTAGTTTGTGTCATCCATAATTTCTTTCATCAGTATTTTGTAATTCTCCCTAAAATGATTTTTTTACATCCTTGGTTCAATATATCCCCAGATATTTTATTAATTTTTTTGGAAGTTCTTATAAGTGAGATTGCCTTCTTAATTTGGATCATGGCTAGACCATTATGGTAATGCTACTGCATATTAATTTTATATCCTGAAAATTTACTGAGTTCATTTGTCAAATCCTAAAGTTTTTTGGTGGTGTCTTTAGGGTTTTTTAGATATAAGATTATATAATCAATCAGTGAACAAGAATAATTTGACTTTCTCTTTTTCAGTTTAGATAGTTTTTATTATTTCTCTTGCCTGATTGCTCTGGCAAGGACTTGCAATACTATGTTAAATAGGAGTGGTGAAAGTGGGCATCCTTGTCTTATTCCAGCTCTTAGAGAGAATGCTTTCAGTTTTCCCCATTAAGTGTAATATTTGTTGTAGGGTTATCATATATGGGCTTTATTATGTTGAGGTATGTTCCTTTATGCCTAGTTGGTTGAAGATTTTTATAATGAACAGAGGCTGAATTTTATCAAATGCTTTTGTTGCATCTATTGAGATGATTTTGGTTTTTGTCCTTAATTATGTTTATGTGATGTATCACATTTATTGATTTGTGTCTGTTAAACCAACCTTGCATTCTCTCTTTCTCTGTCTTTATCTCTCTCTTTTTTGAGACATGGTATTGCTTTGTTATCCAGGATGGAGTGCAGTGATACAATCATAGCTGACTTTAAGCTCAAACTTTTGGGCTCAAGCAATCTTTCTTCTTCAGCCTCCTGAGTAGCTGGGACTACAGGTGTGCACTGCCATACCCAGCTAATTTTTAAATTTTTAGGAAAGACAAGATTTCAGTATGTTGCCCAGGCTGGTC
Organism: Cebus imitator; assembly: GCF_001604975.1. Lineage (NCBI taxonomy): Eukaryota > Metazoa > Chordata > Mammalia > Primates > Cebidae > Cebus > Cebus imitator. The sequence continues at coordinate 3,016,503 of NW_016107606.1, forward strand.
TCAAACTCCTGGCCCCAAGCATTTCTCCTGCTTTAGCCTCCCAAAGTGCTGAGATTACATGTATAAGCTGCAATGCCTGGTTAAATTATCTTTTTTTTTTTAAATTTTTTATTTATCCTTTATTTCAGAAATGAACAATTAAGAAAGATAAAATTTCAACTTGAAAAAAGTTACAAAAATTCAACATATTACTTCATGTATAACCTAAAATAGACACTTAACGATATACAGTTTCTTTTGTTTCATTCTCAAAAATTTTAAACATATGAACTTCAAGTAGTCACCTAGAATGACAAAAATGAATAGCTCATGTTAGTTTTCTTCATTTTTACAATCACGTGCAATCTTTGTATATAAACTCAGGAATACGTACAATGACAGCATTTGGAAAGACAAACTCAAAGAATGTTGAGCCATTACAAATGTCTTGTGAACTGGTAGTTCTTCAAATTTCATGTGGAATATGACATTTATTAAAGAACATATAGATTTTATTAAAGAACAGTGCTAATTTAAAGGTCACATTACACTAGGATATTAAAAGTCAACGGTAATCTCAGGAATTTAGAAATGAGACCAACAAGATACTTTTTTGCAAAGGAGTATTTCATCACTGATATTGTTTAGAATTGTTGGAGCATGTTGAGAATGGAAAAAGCATACAATCTTTTAGTCAGCTCAGGACTTGTGTCTGTATCTATCTGTGCTCCGATTCTCTCAGGAAACATTACTCTCAGTTTCTGGCATATATAAATTATTTCTCTTTTTTTCTTTTTTTTTTACATTCTTTTTTCTATAAAATATATATTCTCCATCTATCCTAGCCTTCAGTGAAAAAAACATATAATGTATATCTAATATTTAGCAATTCAAAAAGTCTTCTATATTTTCTTTTCATTCTTTTTTGTATTATCTTTATAATGTGTTATTGAATTTGATTTGCAAGTATTTTGTTGAGAATTTTTGCATCTATGTTTATCAGAAATATTGACATGTAGTTGTTGTCGTTTTTTTTTTTTTCCTTTGGCTGCACCCTTGTCTGGTTTTAGTATGAGGGTGACATTGATCTCATATCATGAATTAGGGATAATTCCTTCCTCCTCATGTTTTTTAATGGTTTCAGGAGGATTGGCATTAATTATTCTTTGTATAGTTGGTAGAATTTGAATGTGAATCCATCTGGTCCTGGGCTTTTTTGTGTGGGGAGAGTTTTTAAATTATTGACTAAATTTTGCTATTCATTATCGGTCTGTTTAGGAGTTTTATTTCTTCCTGAATCAATATTGGAAGGTTGTATGTTTCCATGAATTTATCCATTTCCTCTAGGTTTTCTAGTTTGTTAACAAATAGTTGTTCATAATAGTCTCTGATGATCTTTTGTATTTCTGTGGTATCAGTCGTAATGTCTCTTTTTTCATTTCTGATTGTGTTTATTTGGAGCCTCTCTCTTTTTAATTAATATAGGTAATGGTTTATCAATTTCGTTTATATTTTTGGACAACCAACTTTTTATTTCATTGATCTTTTTTTTGGTCTCATTTTATTTAGTTCTGCTCTGATTTTTGTCATTTGTTTTCTTCAGCTAACTTTGGTTTTGCTTTGTTCTTGTTTTTCTGGTTCTGCAAGATGTGCCATTAGGTAGTTAATTTGTGATCTTTCTACTTTTTTGGTGTAGACATTTAATACTGTAAACTTTACTCTTAGCATTGCTTTTGTTGTGTCCCATGGGTTTTGGTTTGTTGTCTTTTCATTTTCATTAGTTTCAATTTTTTTTAAAAAAAGTTCCATTTAAATTTCTTTGTTGACTCCGTAATCATTCAGGAGCATGCTGTTTAATTTTCATATATTTGTATAGTTTCTGAAGTTCTTCTTGGTACTGATTTCTAAGTTTATTCCACCATGATCTGAGAAGATACTTGGTATGATTTTTATTTTTTAAAAATTGTTAAGACTTGCTTTGTGGCCTACACATCGTCTATCTTGAAGAGTATTCTATATGCTAATGAAAAGAATGAACATTTTGTAGTTGTTGGGTAGCATGTTATATAAAAAACTGGTAAGTCCATTTTGTCTAAAGTTCAATTTAAGTTCAATGTTTCTTTGTTAATTTTATGTCTCAATTACCTGTCTAGTGCCATGAGTGGGGTGCTAAAGTCTCCTACTATTATTATAGTGCTGTCTGTTTCTTTAGGTCTAGTAATATTTGTTTTGTGAGTTTGGGTGATCTGATGTTGGGTGCCTATATATTTAGGTTTGTTATATCCTCCTGCTGATTTGATCCTTTATCTTTATATAATTACTCTCTTTTTCTTTTATTAGTGTTTTTGGTAATAAAGCTCGTTTTACCTGATATAAGAGTATAGTTACTCCTGTTCACTTTTGGTTTCTGTTTGTGTGGAATATCTTTTCCCACACCTTTATTTTTTTCAGCCTATGTATGTCTTTATGGATAAGATGACTTTCTCATAGACAGCATACTGTTGGATCATTTAAGAAAAACCCATTGTGTTTTTTTTCAAGATGGTGGATAGGAGGTAATGTTGGTGTCCCACTCCCACTTGAAAGGATACAATAGTGGGTGGAGATTCACACTGTTAATTTTTTTTTCCATGAACCACCACAGGATCTTACCAGGAAAACTGAAAGAATTCACAGAGCCTTTGAAAAAAGCAGCAGGCTGTAGCCTACTCCATGAGACAGGTGAAAAATTGTAAGTACCCAGAGTGTGAGAGGGGGCGAACCTGGGTTCAAACACACATCCCTACTGGGGAATCTGAAAACCTAGATCATGGGAGAAGACCTTAACCCTACTGAGAGCTGGAATGAATTTAGGCAGAAATGTGAAATATTAAAGAAGCAGCAGCAGTGGGAAGTGCCTTGTAGGCATTGACAGTCTGCAGCATGAGCCGAAGGAAACCATTCCTGATTATTTCTCACAGATGCCCTTGGGGAAGTTAGCCAACGAACTCAGGGCAGGATACCAGGGTGAAAGAAGCTCCTAACTGAATTTAGTGATATAATTTTGAGTGGGGACAAATTCTCTTGAACAGAATCCAGGGGTGAGCAGGAAGTGTGCTGCAGACAAAAGCATAGAAGCTGGGTGCCTGGCCTTGTGGGCAGATCGGGAGGGGAATGGCCTTAAAGTTGTTATTGCTGTCTCTGTGGGGAAGCTTATGGCCTGGGTCAGATCTGAGTTCTGTGCGCAGGCTGCCTGGATCTAAGCTTCTGTAGGGAAGCTTATGGCGTGAGTCAGGTCTGAGTTCTATGTGCAGGCTGCCTGATCTAAACCTGGTGCTGTTAGTGGGACACTGTGGGAGTGAGACTAGCCTCACCAACTGTGTGGGAGCTGGGTGGGAACTAGTGCTGTCAGCTAATCTCTACTTCCCTTGTGAACTCTTCTGCACAGCAGAGACAGTTATACTTTCCTCTGGAACATTACCCCGGTGGCCTGAGAACCACCCTCTGTTACCCAGACTGGCTGAGGCAGGTCCTGCACAAAGAAAGTCTGAGCTTGAGCCTGTCTAATCCTGACTCCACCTGATGGTATTTCTCTTTCTTCCCTGGTAACTTAACACAAATATATAAACATCTGGGAGCTTTATAGCCCTGCCCGTTGCTTGAGAAGCCAGAACACCTCCCCTGGACAATTTAGGAAAAGGTTAATGCAGCTGGTGCTCTTTTGCAAGTGGTACCTCCCGGCTGGAGGCCAACAAACTCAGGCCATTACAACACCTCTCAATACAGTAACACTGAACCTAGGGAAGAGAAAATGACTGTGAGATCCCAGCTAACACCGCTGCCTGCAACATGTTGGTTAAACAGTGGTCGTGAGTCTGTCCATATCACAAATTCACTGCTAGCATAACTAACAATTGAAAAAGCCAGCACACTAAACCTATTTACAACCAAGGAATCTCATAGAGTCTATGTCACACCCCTGCTATCACCATCACAGCAGATGCTGGTATCCATTGCTGGGAGACCTGAAGACAGGTCACATCACTGGATCCTTTGCAGATATTCCTCAGTACCAGCCCAAAGCCTGGTAGTCCCACTGGTGGGCTAGACCCAGAAGAGCAATAACAACCACTGCAGTCCAGCTCTTGGAAAGCCCAGTCCTGGCAGAAGGGGGAGAGTACCACATAGGGGAGTCACCGTGTGGCACAAAAAAATCTGAATGGCAGGACTTTAGTCCCTGATTTTTCTTCTGGTGGGAAGTTTCTTATAGCAGAGATACAATTGCAGTGCTGGGCACAGTAGTAAAAATATGTATGCCTATGCCAGCAGGCAGGCAGCCTCTATGATCATAAAGGGCCTTGGAGACGGGGTTTTTGTTCCCCTGGCACATACTGCAGACACAGCTGTGTCTTCTCCCATGGGAATGAAATGTGGATGCACCTGTAGATAGCCTTCCTGGAACAATTCAGGGTGATTCTAGCCCCACAGGAGGAGCACTGCCCAGAGTCAGGGCTGCATGAGAGGCAGAGCCAGAATTCCTTCCTAGGTGGAAGAGTAACATTTCTACAATGAAAAGAGGTGCTTATATGATCTGAATGGCTCAAACATTGGGACAAGAGTGAGACTGTGAGGTAGATAGCCTACCTGCTGGCCTGGCAGGGGAACTGATGTGGCGCCCACTCTTCATTCTGATAAAACCTCTGCACATCTAATTGAGAGCTTTGCCAGCCACATTCATCAAGGGTGGGACCTCTGCTCTCTAGTGGGTATTGTATCTACAAGCCTGCTTTGGCTACAACCAGTGCCTACCTAAAGATACCTCCCTTATCAGCCTGAAGCCTGAATCATCAACTCAGTAAATAAAATATTGGGAAAATTTAAACAAATAAATAAAGTGTATTCTATGAGAGAATTAGATAAGCCTCAAGAGATCCCTACCACTCCAATCCCATAGGAGACAGTCAACTGGCTCACACTCCAAGTACATAACTACTACAACCAGCATCTGGGAAAGCCAGAGCACAAAGACTCTCTATGATAAAGGAACTCATACAGTGTTTTCCCCCTAAAAGCACCAAGAATTAAATTATGCTAAAATAAACCATAAACATTAAAGCCACTAAAGTCTGATCCTTAAAATGGGGAAAAAAAGAAATAGAAAAATACCCCACAGTCAAAACAAAAATAAAGAATAATGTGAAGAAATGGTCTACCCAAATGAGAAGAAACCAGAAAAGTAATTCTTTGAATATGAAAAAACAGTGTTCTAAAACACCCCCAAAAGATCACTCTAGTTCCCAAGAAATGGATTCAAACCAAGATGTTTCTGAAATGCCAAACAAATAATTCAGAAGGTTGATTATTAAGCTACTCAAGGAAATACCAGAGAAAGGTAAAAGCCAACTTAAAGAATTTTTACAAATCCAGAATATGAATGAAAATTTTTCAGTAAAATAGATATCATAAAGAAATAATCAGAACATCTGGAAATGAAAGATATACTTAGGGAAATAGAAAATGCAGTGGAAAGTTTCAACAATAGATTAGAACAGGTAGAAGAAAGAATTTCAGAACTCGAAGACAAGACTTTTGAATTAACCCAATCAGACAAAGACAAAAAGAAAACAAAAAAAGGATAAAGTCTCTAAGAAATATGGGATTATGCAAAATGGCCAAACCTAGGAATAATTGGTGTTCCGGAGAAGAGAAATCTAAAAGTTTGGAAAAGTTATTTGAGGGAATAATTAAGGAAAACTGTGGCCTTGCTAGAGAGCTAGACATCCAAATGCAAGAAACTCAAATAACTCCTGGGAAATTCATTACAAAGCGATTATCACCAAGGCACATAATCATCAGGCTGTGTAAAGTCAAGTTGAAGGAAAGAATCTTAGGAACAGTGAGACAAAAGTATCAGGTAACCTACAGAGGAAAACCTATTAGACTAACAGCAGATTTCTCAGCAGAAATCTTACAAGACAGAAGGTATTGGGTACTATCTTTAGCCTCCTTAAACAAAATAATTGTCAGCCAATAATTTTGTATGCAGCAAAACTAAGCTTCATAACTGAAGGAGAGACGAAGTCTTTTTCAGACAAACAAATGCTGAATTTGCCACTACCAAACCAGCACTACAAGAAATGCTAAGGAGTTCCCAATTATGAAACAACCTTGATATACACCAAAATAGAACCTCCTTGAAGCATTAATCTTACATGCCATGTAAAATAATACACATTGAAAAAAAAAAGTATCTAGGCAACTACTAACATGATGAATAGAACAGCACCTCACATTTCCATATTAACATTGAATGTAAATGGCCCAAATGCTCCACTTGAGAGATAAAGAATGGCAGAATGGATAAAAATCTACCAACCAAATATTTATTGTCTTCAAGAGACTCACCTAACACATAAGGACTCACATAAACTTAAGATAAAGGGGTAGAAAAAAATATTTCACACAAATGGAAATGAAAATCAAGCAGGAATAGCTATTTTTGTATCAGACAAAACAGACTTTAAAGCAACAACAGTAAAAAAGACAAAGAAAGACATTATATAATAGTAAAAGGATTGGTCCAATAGGAAGATATTACAATCCTAAGTTTATATGCATCTAATACCAGAGCTCCCAAATTTATGAAACAATTACTATTAGACCTAAGAAATGAGATAGGCAACAACACAATAATGGCGGGAGACTTCAGTACTCCACTGACAGCACTAAACAGGTCATCAAAACAGAAAGTCAACAAAGAAACAATGGACTAAAACTATACCCTAGAACAAATGAATTAATTGATATTTGTAAAACATTCTTCCCAAAATGTACATTCTTCTCATCAGCACATGGAACATTCTCCAAGTTAGACCATATGCTAGGCCACAAAATGAGTTTCAATAAATTTAAGAAAATCAACATCCTATCAAGTATCTTCTCAGACCGCAGTGGAATAAAACTGAAATCAACTCCAAAAGGAGCCCCCAAAACTGTACAAATATATGGAAATTGAATAATCTGTTCTTGAGTGATTTTTGGGTTAGCAATGAATTCAATGTGAAAATTAAAACATTATTTGAAAAATAATAGTGACACAACTTATCAGAACCTCTGGGATACAGCAAAAGCAGTGCTAAGAGGAACGTTCATAGCATTAAATGCCTACATCAAGAAGTCTGAAAGGCACAAATAGACAATCTAAAATCACAGCTCAAGGAACTAGAGAAACAAGAGAAAACTGAACCCAAACACAGCAGAAGAAAAGAAATAACAAAGATCAGAGAATAACTAAATAAAATTGAAACAAACAAAATACAAGAGATTAAATGAAACAAAGAGATGGTTCTTTGAAAGAATAAGCAAAATAGACCATTAGTGAGATTAACCAAGAAAAGAAGAGAGAAGATCCAAATAACCTCAATTAGAAATGAAATGAGAGATATTACAACTGGTACCACAGAAATATAAACGATCACTCAAGGCTACTATGAACACATGTACACATTCAAACTAGAAAATCTAGAGGAAACGGATAAATTCCTGAAAATATACAAGCCTCCTAGATTAAATCAGGAAAAAAAGAAACTCTGAACAGACTGATCAATAACAAGTAGAGAGATTAAATTATTAATTTAAATTATTTCCAACAAAAAAATCCAGAACCAGATGCATTAACAGCTGAATTCTGTTAGGCATTCAAAGAAGCATTGGTACCAATTCTACTGAAACTACTCCAAAAGATAAAGAAAGAATTCTCCCTAAATCATTCTGTGAAGCCAGTATCACCGTAATACCAAAACCAGGAAAAGATATAACAGAAAAACAAAACTACAGAACAACATTCCTGATAAACATAGATGCAAAAATCCTCAACAAAATACTAGCTAATTGAATCCATCAGTATATCAAAAAGATAGTCCACCATGATCACCTGGGTTTTATACCAGAAATGCAGGGATGGTATGACATACACCAGTCAATAAATGTGATACATTATGTAAGCATAATTAAAAACCAAAATCATGTGATCATCTCAATAGACACGGAAAAAAACATTTGATAAAATCCAGCATCCCTTTATTATAAAAAACCTTTATGATTGAAAGGACATACCGCAAAGTAATAAAAGCCGTATATGATAAACCCACAGCCAACATCATGCTGAATGTGGAAAAACTGAAAGCATTTTCCCTGAGAACTGGAACAAGACAAGGATGCCCACTTTCAGAACTTTTATTCAACATAGTACTGGAAGTTCTAGCCAGAGCAATCTGACAAGAGAAAGAAATAAAGGGTATCCAAATGGGAAAAGAAGTCAAACTGTTGCTGTTTGCTGATGCTATGATCGTATACCTAGAAAACCCTAAAGATTCATCCAAAAATCTCCTAAATCTGATAAATGAATTCAGTTAAGTCTCAGGATACAAAATTAATGTACACAAATCAGTAGCACTGCTATACACCAACAATGACTAAGCTGAGAATCAAATAAAGAACTCAAACCCTTTTATGACAACCACAAAACAAACAAAAAACCCCTTAGGAATATACTTAAAAAAATGTGAAAGATTTCTACAAGGAAAACTACAAAACACTACTGAAAGAAATCATAGATGATGCAAACAAATGGAAACATCCTATGCTCATGGATGGGTAGAATCAATATTGTGAAAACGACCATACTACCCAAAGAAATCTACAGATTAAATGCAATTCCCATCTAAATGCCATCATCATTCTTTACAGAACTAGAAAAAACAATTCTAAAATTCATATGGAACCCAAAAAAAAAAAAAAAAAAAAAGCCTGCATAGCCAAAGCAATACTAAGAAAAAAGAACAAATCTGGAGGCATTATATCACCTAACTTCAAATTATACTACAAGGCTATGGTTACCCAAACAACATAATACTGGTATAAAAATAGGCAGGTATGCTGGACACAGTGGCTCACACATGTAATCCCAGCACTTTGGGAGGCTGAGGTGGGTGGATCACTTGAGGTCAGGAGTTTGATGCCAGCCTGGCCAACATGGTGAAACCTCATCTCTACTAAAAGCACAAAAATCATCCTGGCATGGTGGCAGGCACCTGTAATCCCAGCTACTAGGGAGGTTGTGGCAGGAGAATTGTTTAAACCCAGGAGGCAGAGGTTACAGTGAGCCAAGATTGCACCATTGCACCCCAGCATGGGCTACAGAGCGAGACCATGTCTCAAACAACAACAACAACAACAAAACAAACAAAACAAACAAAAATAGGCATGTAGATCAATGGAAGAGAATAGAGAATCCAGAAATAAATCCAAATATTTACAGCCAACTGATCTTCAACAAAGCATATGAGAAACAAGAACACAAACTGGGGAAAGAACACCCTATTCAACAAATGGTGCTGGGAAAACTGGCAAGCCACATGTAGAAGAATGAAAGCAGGACCTTGTCTCTCATCTTATACAAAAGTCAACTCAAGATGGATCAGTCAGCCTGACCAACACAGTGAAACCCTGTATCCACTAGAAATACAAAAATTAGCCAGGCATGGTGGTGCATGCTTGTAGTCCCATCTACTTGGGATGCTGAGGCAAGGAATTGCTTGAACCTGGGAGGTAGAGGTTGCAGTGAGCCAAGATCATGCCATTACACTCCAGCCAGACAGAGTAGGCTTCACTTCAAAAAAAAAAAAAAAGGACTTAAATCTAAGACCTGAAACCATAAAAATTCTAGAAGATAGCTTCAGAAAAACTCCTCTAGATATTGGCCTAGGCAAAGAATTCATGACTAAGACCCCAAGAGCAAATGCAAACAAAAATAAATAAATGGGTCCTAATTAAACTAAAAAGCTTGGCAAAGGAAATAATCAGCAGAGTAAACAGGCAACCCATAGCATGGAAGAAAATTTTCACAAAATTTTCCTTTGCACCTGGCAAAGGACTAATATCCAGAATCTACAAGGAATTCAAACAAATTATTAAGAAAAAACAAACAAATAAATGGGCAAGGGACATGAATAGATAACTCTCAAAACAAGATATAGAAACAGCCACCAAACACATGAAAAAATGCTCAATATCACTAATTATCAGGGAACTGCAAATTAAAACCACAGTGAGATACCACCTTACTCCTGCAAGGATGGTCATAATTAAAAAGTAAAAAAAAATAGTAGATGTTGGAGTGGATGTGGTGAAAAGGGAACACCTTTACACTGCTGGTGAGAATGTAAACTGGTACAACCACTATGGAAAATAGTGTGGAGATTCCTTAAAAAACTAAAAGTAGAACTACTATTTGATCAAGATATCCAACTACTGCATATCTACCTAAAGGAAAAGAAGTCATTATATGAAAAAGACACATGCATGTGAATGTTTATAGCAGCATAATTTGCAATTGCAAGGATATAAAACCAACCTATGTGCCCATCAACCAATGAGTAGGTAAAGAACATGTGGTACATATGCACCATGGAATACTATTCAGTCATAAAAAGGAATGAAATAATGTCTTTTGCAGCAACATGGATGGAGCTGGAAGCCATTATTCTAAGTAAGGTAACTTGGGAATGGAAAACCAAATATTGTGTGACCTCGCTTATAAGTGGGAGCTAAGTTATAAGGATGCAAAGGTATAAGAATGATATAATGGACTTTGGGGATTTGGGGTAAAGTTAGGAGAGGGGTGCAGGATAAAAGGCTACATATTGGGTACAGTGTACACTGCTTGCGTGGTGGATGCACCAAAATCTCATAAATCATCACTAAAGAACTTATCTATGTAAGCAAAAACAACCTGTACCCCCAGAACTATTGAAATAAGCAACAACAACAACAATAACAAAAATGATTCTGCCAATCTGTATCTTCTAAATGGAGTATTATTTAATCCATTTACACTCAAGGTTAATCTTGATATGGGAAGTTTTTTCTGTTACAGTGTTAATTGTTTTCAACTTGTTTTTATAAATTCTTTGTTTCTTTCTATTTTTGTTTTTGTCTTTGTGATTTGATGAAATTCTGTTGTGTTGCCCTTTGAGTCCTTTTTTTTTCTTTTTTCTTTTTTTTTT
>NW_016107606.1:3027666-3115427 GCF_001604975.1 Cebus imitator
TAGAGTCTCATGCTGTTACCCAGGCTGAAGTGCAGTGGTATGATCATAACTCACTGTAGCCTCAACCTCCCAGGCTCAAGCCATCCTCCCACCTCAGCCTCCCAGGTAGCTGGGACTACAGGTCTGTGTCACTACGCCAGGCTATTTTTTTTTTTTTTTACTTTTGTCATTTAGCCTGAGCTGGTCTGAAACTCCTAAGCTCAAGCGATTCACTCACCTTGGCCTCCCAGAGCGCTGAAATTACATGAGTGCACCACTGTGCTTGGCACTCCTTTGCGTGATTGTTTTATAAGATCTATGAGTTTTATGTTTTCATGTGCTTTCATTATGGTGAATATTGATTGACCTTTTATTGTTGTGCTTTAGACCCCTTTCAACATTTTCGATTGATCTAATGGTGACAAATTTACTTAGCATTTGCTTGTCTGGGAAAGACTATTTTTCCTTAATTTATGAAGCTTATTCTGGCAGGGTGTAAAATTTTTGACTAATAGGTATTTTTTTTCCCCCAGCACTTTGAGAATACCATCTCATTTTCTTCTAGACTGTAAAGATTTTACTGAAAAGTCTGCTGTTAGTCTGATGAGATTCCCTTTCATAGGTGATCAGCCACTTTTCTCCCACTGATTTTAAAATTCTTTCTTTCACTTTCACTTTAGATATTCTGAATACAATATGCTGAGGTAAAGTCCTTTTTTCAAAGGGGATTTGCCTGGGGATTGCTGAGTCTTATGTGTCTGGGTGTGTGACTCTCTTGCTCAACTTGGGAAATTCTCATCAATTACTTCCTTAAATAGAATTTCTAAACTTTTAAAAATCTATTTTCCCTTTGGAATACTGATAATTCATAACTTTGGGTCACTTTATGTAGCCCCAACTCTCTCAAAGGGTTTGCTCATTCTTTTTTTGTTATTTTATTCTTTTACCTGGCTGGATTATTTCAAAAGACATGTCTTTCGGTTCTGAGAGTATTTCTTCTGCTTGGTTTCTTGTATTGTCAGAGCTTTCTAATGTATTTTGTATTTCTCTCAATAAATTTTTTATTTTCAGAATTTATTTTCTTAATGTAGCTATCTCCTTGGTAAATTTCTCATTCATATATGTGATTGATTTTTTGATTTCTTTGCATTCATTTTCAGATTTCTCTTGCATCTGATAGAACTTCTTTTTAAAATTAATATTTTGAATTATTTGTCTATCTTTTCAAGAAATTCTTTTTGATTGGGATCTATTACTATACAATTGTTGTGGTCCTTACTTTTTCATGTTTTCTTTGTCCTTCCACTAATATCTGCCCATCTGTTGTAGCAGTTGCCTGTTCCAATTTTTTGAAATTGCTTTTGCAGGGAAGAATTTTTTTCTTTCTTTTTGTTTTTTTTTAATTGCATGTTAGGTTTTGGGGTATATGTGAAGAACATGCAAGATTGTTGCATAGGTACACTCATGGCAGTGTGATTTGCTGCCTTCCTCCCCATCACCTATATCTGGCATTTCTCACCATGCTATCTCTCCCCAACTCCCCACCCTCTGCTGTCCCTCCCCTATTTCCCCCCAACAGATCCCAGTATGTGATGCTCCCCTCCCTGTATCCATGTGTTCTCATTGTTAAACACCCATCTATGAGTGAGACCATGCGGTGTTTGATATTCTGTTCTTGTGTCAGCTTGCTGAGAATGTTGGTTTCCAGATTTATCCATGTCCCTACAAAGGACATGAACTCATCGTTTTTTGATGGCTGCATAGTATTCCATGGTGTATATGTGCCACATTTTCCCTGTCTATCATTGATGGGCATTTGGGTTGGTTCCAAATCTTTGCTATTATAAACAGTGCTGCAATGAACATTCGTGTGCATGTATCCTTATGGTAGAATGATTTATGATTCTTTGGTTATATACCCAGTAATGGAGAATTTTTTTTTTTTTCTGCCAATATGTTGTTGGTTAAGTAGGATACTTTGGCTTTGATTTTAGATGACTGTGGTGGTTTGATCTTTGTTTGACTTCTTGGCAGGAAAAAGGGTCAATAGTACCTGTGATTTCCTCAGTACCTTAGAGTACAGTTATTAGTTGAGGTTGTGGCAATGTTTTGTTGGGGACTTGGACACCAACTGAGTCAGTCTTAGGGCCCCAGTGGTGGCAGAAGTGGCCTGAATGTGCTTGTTTTTAGACCCCAGGGCAGCTTACCTTGGCTCTTGTGTTAGTGGGCTCTGGAGAGTTGATTCTTTGGCCTCCAGGTGACTTGTTTAGAATTTAGTAATGAGAACAGTAGGCTGGGTATGTAAGCAGATTCTCAGAGCCCTGAGCAGCTTGTGTGGTGTGCGTTATGGCAGTAGCAGTGGTGGAGCAACCAACCCACTTGGACCCAATTAGTCCATGTTGGTGTTGCTGGTGGCTGCAGTGGATTGGTTGGGATAGTTCTCAGTCACACAGTCGCCTGTAGTAGGGCAGCGAGTATTGTCCTAAGTGTGCACAGGAGAGCTTGGTCCTTCTTGTCCCTCCTCTGGCTGGGTGGCATCTGCAGCCATGTTATCTTCAACTTGGCCTGAGGACAGGCACAGTCCAGCATTAAACTATCAAATTGATACTTTGGCCCTGAGACTAGAGAGGGTAGGGCCCCTCCCTGGCAAGCAGCATGAGCAAGAAGCTGTGGGGGGTGCAATCTGCTTATGTCTGAATCTCAATAGCAGGCTGCACAGAGTGGTGGGCATTTTCCCACGGGGTGCATGGGAGTGCCTGGTCTCCCCTCTCCCTCCTTAAAGAAGTGCAACAGCAGCAGCCATGTCTGTAGATCTGTGGTATCTAGCTTCTCAAAATGGTGTCCAGCTGAAGCTGCTCTAGGCTTAGATGCCTTTGGAATTCTGTGTGTGTTTCCTTCCTGGAGCAGTGTCTCTGTGCAATCTTTAGGCAGCTCTCTAGGTCAGGCCTGAGGCCCTGACAGTTTGGAGGATTCTCTCATAGCCAAGATTGTAATAGCCTGTTTTGGAGTGTGAAGCCCTAGAGGTTACTCTCTTACTGTTTCCCCACATCCAGGAGCCTCTCCCAGCTCTCAGCCAGTCCCTTGCCTGGCAAGCTGCCTTGAACCCTCTCCTCATTTACTTCTGGTGATTCCCATCACTTCTCTGGTGAATCCTAGATGATATATTTGAAATGTGAGTATCCACTTAACTATTCTGGTTCCTCTGTAAGGACAAAGACCTATGTCTAGTCAGTTGTCTTGATCACACTACTCTCATTGTTGTTTTAGTTTGCATTTCTCTGATGTTATATATGATGTGAAGCATCTTTTCATATGCTTATTTGCTATCTGTATATCTTCTTATTTGCCATCTGTATATCTTGTGTCTATTGAGGGCTTCAGCCCGTTTCGTAATTGGGTGTTTCCTTATTGTTGAGTTTTAAGGATTATTTTAACATTTTAGATAGTAGTCCTTTATCAAATATGACCTTTGCAGATATATTCTCCCAGTTTGTGGATTGCTCTTAAATTCTCTTGACAGTGCTTTTGCAGAACAGAAGTTTAATTTTAATAAAGTCTTTCATATCAATTCTTCATTTCATGGATTGTGTCTTTGGCGTTACAGCTAAAAAGTCATCACCAAACCCTAGATCTTCTAGATTTTATCCTGTTATGATCTAAAAGTTTTATAGGTTTGCATTTTATATTTGGGTCTTTGAATTAATTTTTGTGAAAAGTGTAAGGTCTGTGTCTAGTTGATGTTCAGTTATTCTAATATCATTTGTTGAAAAGACATTCTTTACTTTTGTTCCTTTGTCAAACATTAGTTGATCTGTATTTATGTGGCTCTATTTCTTGCTCCCTAGTCTGTTTAATTGATCTATTCTTTCACCAGTACCACACTGTCTTAATTATTATAGCTTCATAGTAAGTTGTGAAGTTGGGTAGTGTCAGTCCTTCAAATTTGTTCTTTTCATTTAATATTGTGTTGGGTATTCTGGATCTTTTGCCTCTCCATGTAAACCTTAGAATCCAATTGTCAGTATCCACAAAATAACTTTCTGTGATTTCGATTGAGGTTATACTGAGTCTATAGATCAAATTGGGAAGAACTGACATCTTGACAATAGTAAGTATTCCCATCCATGAACACAGAACTCTCCACTTATTTAGTTCTTTTTTAAATTTATTTCATCAGAGTTTTGTGGTTTTCCTCATCTAGATCTTGCAGAAATACTTATACCTAAGTATTTCATTTATTGGATGATAATATAAATAATGTATTATGTTTTTAATTCAAATGCTACTTGTTCATTGGTGGTATATAAGAAAGCAATTGACTTTTGTACAAGATTAACCTTGTATCCTGAAACTTTGCTATAATTGATCATTCTGGGTCTTG
Organism: Cebus imitator; assembly: GCF_001604975.1. Taxonomy (NCBI): domain Eukaryota; kingdom Metazoa; phylum Chordata; class Mammalia; order Primates; family Cebidae; genus Cebus; species Cebus imitator. The sequence continues at coordinate 3,032,027 of NW_016107606.1, forward strand.
TTCTTTTGCCTATTTTATTTCTTGACAAGAGGATTTTTTTTTCTCTGTTCTTTGTGTGTCTTGCTAGTTTTAATGGAATGCTGAACATTATGGGTACATAACATTAGAGACTAAGTTAAATAGTAACTAATGTCCAGAATGGGCATATCTCTTCTTCTGTCAAGCCTTTAGTATGGAAAGTTGAGTCAATTGACTCAGTTGTTGAACTGAATTTTCTTTATTGTCGTTGCTATTATTACCATTAGTGCACTACAGCTGTTTAGTAAAGATCCTGAAGTCCTGAAGTGTGTTTTTTTTTATTTTGTTGGCTCCATCCCTAACTTTCAGCACACCCTTTTCACTCTTTCGCCTTCCTCCAGTGAAAGATTGTCACTGCTTATTAGTCACTGCAAGGCTTATGGTACTCAGTGCAAATCTTATGGTATACATTTTTTGAATCTCTTGCTCCAGCTTCATTCTTAGGCAGACCTTGTGCACCTAAGCCTCGGGAGTTGGCCTTTCTCAGTATTCCTCCTCCTTCTAGTTGCAGGCAACCTCTGGCACCTACTCAGTTCAGGACTGAGTGCAGTGCATCTACTGATTGATATAGGCTGAATTGTGTCACCCTCCACTCCCCTAATTAATATGTTGAGGTCCCAACCCCCAGTACCTCAGAATATAGCTGCATTTGGAGATATGGTCTTTAAAGAAGTGGTTAAGTAAAAACGAGGCCATTAGTGTTTGGGCCCTAATTCAATATGACTAGTATCCTTATAAGAAGATATTGGAACACAGACATGCACAGAGGGACAACCATGTGAAGTTGCAGCAGGAGGGCAGCCATTCGTGAGCCAAGGAGGGAGGCTTCAGAGGAAAGCAACCCTACTAGGACCTTGATCTTGGGCTTCCAGCCTTCAGGACTGTGAGAAAATAAATTCCGGTTGCTTATGACACCCAGTCTGTGATATTTTGTAATGGCAGCCCAGAAAACTAATATAATAACCTTTTCTCCTATTCAGAATAGCAGTGGGGGATATTGGGTATGAGTGAATTTCCAGTCTCTCCCCTGGCAGCTTTTGCCTTGTGTCAAAGCAGAGTAAGGTCCAGGGTACAAGTAAGTTTTTTCCTACCCTTCCCTTGCCCGTAGGCGGCTTTTGTTCCATATCAGAGAAGACTCTGTGGTCTGAGTGGGTTTCATGCTTATCCTTTAGGCTAGTTATTACCTTGTACTCATAGAGTGCTCAGAAATGGATGAACTTCTCTGTATAGTCCTGTATTTTCTCGAACATGGCAGCCTCAGAACTCCCACGCCACTGAGGAGGGCCTCTCAGGTCTTCTACCTGTCCCCAGTGTTTCTCGTGAGTACCCAGTGGACGCCCATGGAGAAGAACTATGAAGTGGGTGTGGCCTTCTTTCATGTCTGTGTCTCCCAGGAGTTCAACTCTTTCATGCAAGCAGACATTTAACCTTTAAGAATTCATGAACATTTCAGTTATTTTCTTTTTACCTGCCTTTATAGCTACCACATCTTTTTCTCATGCTCTGCCAAAGTTAAAACTATTCATGAGTTCAAAATTATTCAGTTCAACTAATTGTCTGATGACCTCATCACTCTGATAAGATTTCTTTTAAAATCACTTTTTAGATTACAGTTGTGTGTGTGTTTGAACTCCATGGGAGCACTTAGACATGGATTTTCTTCTGCCTACGTCACCCCTGAGACAGCAAGACCAATGCCTCCTCTTCCTCCTCCTCAGCCTACTTGTATTAGTCCATTTTCATATTGCTATTAAGAAATACCCAAGACTGGATAATTTATAGAGAAAAAGAGTTTTAATGGAGTCACAGTGCCACATGGCTGGAGAGAGCTCACAATCATGGTGGAAGGTGAAGGAGGAGCAAAGCCATGTCTTAAATGGAGGCAGGCAAGAGGGCGTATGCAGGGGAACTTCCTTTTATAAAACCATCAGATCTTATGAGACATTCGCTATCACAAGAACAGCATGGGAAAAACTCACCCCCATGACTCAATTACCTCCTATCAGGTCACTCCCACAACATATGGGGATTATGGGAATTACAATTCAAGATGAGATTTGGGTGGGGAAATAGCCAAATCACATCACTACTCAATATGAAATGATGAAGATAAAGACTTTTATGATGATCTACTTCCACTTAATAGTACATATATTTCTCTTTTCTATGATTTTGTTAGTAACATTTTCTTTTCTCTAGCTACTTTATCATAAGAATACAGTATATAATACATATAACACAGAAAATATCCGTTAATTGACTTCCAGTCAATAGAAGGCTATTAGTAGTTAAGTTCTGGCTGAGTCAAAAGTGATACATAAATTTTCAGCTGCTTGGTAGGGTCATCATCTCTAACCCCCTCACTCTTCATGTGTCAACTGTATTTATATATCAATATCTATATCTAATCTGTATATCTCTACCTATCTATCTATATGTATAAATATATTTTAGTTTGGGTGGCCTCAGCTTCCTCTTTTTTTCATTGTATATTCTAAGTGGATGCTTGAAGTCATTTTATTTATTCAAAATGTCAGAATCAAAATGTGAGGACATGAAATTAGTCAAGGCCAAAGTTGTTGTACTCAGAAACGTAGTATAAATCACACAGGCACTATATAAAGCACATTTCAAATGAATCAGATATTTAAAACTTGCTATGGTATTCTCCCATCAAAACTTTTAGTGATTGTTTTAATGTTTCATGGGCTGGACATTTGAAGGCAATTATTGCTCAGTGAATTTAGTAGATAATCGAAGTCTAATTGGATATTTTTGTATTTTTAAATCGAATGTTAAACTTTATCTGGAATTCTAACTGTAATTATTCTCCACTAATATGAGAACAATCTCCTTAGGACTGGAAACCATGAAGTCAATTCAATTGAATGCATCACAACCCTGTGAGTTAAATCTTTCTTTGTAGAAAGATTCCACAAATTTCTTTAAAGTTGCATATGTAAACTTAATGATCTTGTGTCTGTGCCTCCCTGAGGCCAAGTAGTATGGTTTGGAACTTTATCCCCAACCAAATCTCATGTTCAATTATAATTCCCAGTGTCAGAGGCAGGGCCAAGTGTGAGGTGATTGGATCATAGAGATGGATCCTTAATGAATGGTTTAGCACTATCTCTTTGATGCTGTTCTCATGAGATATGGTTCTTTGAAAGTGTGTGGCACCTCCCCACTCTCTTTCTTCCTTCTGCTCCTGCCATGTGAAATGCCAGCTCTCCCTTTGCCTTCCACCATGAGTGTAAGTTCCCTGAGGCCTCCCCAGAAGCTGATGGTACCATGCTTCCTGTACAGCCTGCAGAGCTGTAAACCAGTTAAATCTCTTTTCCTTACCAATTACCCAGTCTCAGGTATTTCTTTGTAGCAATGTGAGAATGAACTAATACAACAAGTATTGTGGCAATACTGATTAAATGTCCTGGGAATGATGAGAAAGCAAAAGTGGTAGTGATTCACAAGATGGATACCAAGTGGAAGGGCCTGAAAGCCAAAGTGAGAGGTTTGGACATGAATGGTTCTTATTGTTGACGGATTGACTGATTTCCTATAAGGAAGTAACGTGACACAGAGAATATAAAGAAACTACATTTGAGATCTCAAATCCTTGTGACTTGGATTTGAGTCCTGATTTTACTGATATAAAGTACAAATGAGGTGAAAAAAGCTAACTCTAGGTCCAGAAAAGACTGAGTATAAATCTTTGGTTCTGCCGATTAAGATTTTGTGACTTTGGGTTATATAAGCCTTAAGAGCCGTAACTTACTTATTAGCTAAATGGCATAATTGTACCTACCTTGCAGCACTCTGGAGAGAGCATAAGATCATATATTTCCATAGTGCTTGGCACTCATTATTAGAGCTCCATAAATAATTGACATTGGGATGATTCCAATTGTAAAAATCATCCTCTCTGAGTCTCAATTTCCTTGTGTGTAAAATGGGATGGTAACATATTTCATTGAGCCATTGAGCAATTTAAATGAGATGATATATATGAAAAACTTTCTGGAATGCAAAATGAAATGTTTTTTTTTTTTCTTCTTACAAAAGTAGTTATTCAAGGGTTGTTAGCAGCCACCATTAATTAAGCACTTCATTATGCTGTTTTACTTACCTCATACTCACCCGATTATTGAAACAGAGATTCCTGACCTAGAATTATAGGGATGGCCAACACGTAACACTTGACACTGAACAGATGAGATGGACAGCAGATTGTCAGTCACACGTACTGCACTCACATCCAGGGAAGGAGGACACCACGTGGTAGCCCTTATGCTTTGGAACAGAGTAAACTAGCAGGAATTGCAATGTAGAAGGCAGGCTTTTTAGTATCATGAGGCTGTGGTGCTCCTTGGTGCCTGTGGGAAGATGTGATTGGCTCGTTTGAATAATTTTGCTGACTGACACAGAATGAAAACCCGCTACTAAGAGATAAGCAGGCACTACTCCTGGTCCCTTTGAAAAGAAGGGTTCTTTGGCAGGGAGTCCTTATCTGCTATTGCAGGTACGGAGGGGAACTCGGGGTTATGCCATTTGAGGCCCTCCCAGTTTCTCCCAGATATCAAGGCAACATATAATATTGGGTTTTAATTTTAGGCCTTCTGTCACACATATTCCAAGGAATTTGTAAGTGTTTAAAATCTTCATTAGCCCTCCAAGGTAGATACTATGGTCTGAACATTTATGTCTCCCCAAAACTCGTATGTGGAATTCCTCACCCCCAAGGTAATAGTGTTGGGAGGTAGAGCCTTTTAGTCTCCTGGTTGGGATTAGTGCCCTGATAACATGGACTCCAGAGAGCCGGCTTATTCCTTCCACTATGTGAGGACACAGCAGGAAGCCACTGTCTATGGGGAAATGGAGGCTTACTAGACATGGACTCTGTCAGAGCCTTGATCTTGTACTTCCCAGGCTCCAGAAATATAAATAATACATTTCTACTATTAATAAATCACCCAGTGTATAGTAATTTGTTATAGTAGCAGGCACAAATGAAGACAGTGGATATTATTATTATTATTCTCTCCATTCTACAAGTGCGGAAACTGAGGAGAAGAGGACAAGCTACATAGCAAGTGGCAGTGCTGGGGATGAGCTCTAGTTTGAGTTCTGGTGAGGTGGCTGGGATCATGCGGGGTCTGGCGGCGTTATGAAGGATGGTGCTGTAGCGGTGTGAGACTCGAGGTAGGAGAACCGTCAGAGCTGTCCCGGGGTGCAGGGTGTGGCAATAAATGCCCACCAGACATCATGAACTCAAACTCTAGGCTTGACACAGCGCATGTAAACAAATACACATAGACAGGAAGGCAAGCTCAGGACTGGGGACAAGCTAGGGAGCAATGGGACCACAGTGAACCCATGGTGCATGCTCTTTCCCAGAGGAAGTTCGCTGCTCACATCCAGCTGGCTGTATCAGATGTGAAAGAAAGACGGGCATCACAATCCTTGTGATGTTTGGAGAAGAGCTGGAAATCTGAACTTAAATGTGAAGTAGCTATTTTAAAGACTGGCCATGATTATAATTTTAAAAATATATGATATAGACCACATTGTGAGCATGAAGCAAAACATGTCTGTAGGTTGGTCCTGGCTCTCAGGCTCTGAGCATCAGGGGTGGGAATGGAGGCAGACGGACTGCCTGAGGCACTGCTGCAGCTGTGGACCTGGAATTTAACCAGATGTGTTTTTGGCTGGAGGGCTAAGTGGCAGACTCCAGAGCATTTTTCTTTCAGCGTGAGACCATTCATTATGTACACTCCAGGCTTCAGGCTTCACCAGTCTGGAGGTACCTCTGTGTTCACACTGATATCAATATCTGACTTGCTTCTATTTCTTCCTGCCTCCACCAGCCTCCACCCAGGGAGGGTGTGCTTCTCAGTAAGTCAGTTTGAGAGAAGCAGTGTAGTGTAGTGGTGAATAGTCTGGATTTACATCTTTAATCTTCCATTTACTACCCTTGTGACCTAGGCGGTGTTGCTTTCCCTCTCTGTTCCAATTATTTATCCATAAAAAAGAAATAATAATTTGACCTAGCTTCAGGGGTGACTGTAAGAATTATAAAAGATAATAAACATTGAGGACTTGAAAAAAATCTCTGCATATAATAAATGTTCTACAAATGTCAGCTATCATCATTCGCACTTCCTTCTTTCTGATGCATCAATTTGGAGCGTCTATCTGCTGCCTCTGATGCATTCGCTCCTGGGAAAATTCACTTGGTGTTGCCCAGAGCCCTCAGGATGCCAAGGCTGCATAATACATATTCATAATTTCATAATATTCATTCAGAAAATATTTATTGAGAGCCCACTGCATGCCAGGTTTTGTTCTAGGCATTGGGGAATCATCAGCTGCAAAGTAGAGAAAGAGTTGATATTAGACTGCACAAGACTGATAATGATAATGAAGCCACATAAATGAGTGAAATAATTCCTAAATGCGTAATGCTGTGAAGAAAAAGAAAATGGCAGTGTGATAACAAATGAATAGACAGTGACTTTAGGTGCTCAAGGAAAGTCACTGTGAAAAGGTGTCATTTGACCGGAGGTTTGCGTAATAAGAAAGTATCTTTTCATTTAAAGATCTGGGGGAAGAGTTTTCCAGACGAATGGAACAGGAAGTGCCAAGGCCATGAGTCAGGAATGAGCTTGGCTTGTCAAGGGAACAAGCAAAATATTACAGTGGCTGCGGTACAGAGAATGAAGGGATGAGGGCCAGGGAGGGGCCCCTGAGTCAGCCAGGACCACATCACGCAGGCAAAGGTTTTGGTTATATCTTAAGTCCTAAGTTGAAGATTTGAAGCAAGGGAAAGGGAAGACCTGATTTACATTTTATATTTATATTTTGAATTGATCACTCTTGCTGCAGTGGAGGATGGATTTGCCAACAGGAGGGCAAGCAGAGAGGCCGTCAGCTCCCATGTGGACTACTGTGGAACCGGCAGTTGGGGAGGCAGGGAAAATGGCTCTTCTCCAAATTATTTTTTCACTCATCGATGTATTCATCCGACAGTTCTTTGTTGTGTGTCTTAGTGTGTGCCTAGTATGGAGAATTTTTTGTCAGATTCTATTCATAATGTGTCAGCAATGTGTTAAGCACTGGGAATACATTGACCCATGACACTGTCATGAGTTCTGAGCTCTGCTGTCTTCGAGCTTTCAATCAAACATCCCTCTTGGTTTCCTGGGTCCTGTGGCAGCTGTCTGTACGTCATCTTTCATGAACATTAATCCTGTAGTGGCTTACCCCAATCACACTCACTTTCACGTGGGCTCACAACCGGGGTGATGGAGGGGTTGAGGAGCCTCCATCTTAGTTGTCCTTCTCCTTTCTTTTCTCTCTTCTCTCTAAGCACCTTCCCTATAACTCCCCCGCTCCCTCAGTAAAATACTAGGAATGTAAATGGGGAATGCAAAATGGATATGGAGAAGGAAAGAGGCACCTGAACGTCTCTGCCAAAAGCACAGAATCTCACTGAAGTCTGTGTACATATTTGTGATCATCCACTATGGGGAAGGGGGTGAATGTGCGGGGGTTTGGGGGTGAGTATACCTCTAGGTGACCCTTGAGAGAATAAAGGCAATCTTTATTTCTGATCTGTTTTCAATAAGGTCAGACTTTTATTATTAATTAATTAATTTATTTATTTATTTTGAGACAGAGTCTTACTGCGTTGCCAAGCACCAGGCTGGAGTGTAGTGACAGGATCTCAGCTCACTGCAACCTCCACCTCCTGGGTTCAAGCAATTCTCCTGCCTCAACCTCCTGAGTAGCTGGGACTACAGGCGTGTGCCACCATGCCCAGCTAATTTTTGTATTTTTAGTAGAGATGGGGTTTCACCATGTTGGCCAGGATGGTCTCGATCTCTTGACCTCGTGATCCACCCACCTCGGCCTCCCAAAGTGCTGGGATTACAGGTATGAGCCACTGTGCCCGGCCTAGAATTTTTTTTTTAAGATAATTTTTTAAGGTAGTGAAACAATATTACTTAGTATGGATAATGCTTTATCAGATTCAATTTCTTACCACAGGCTATTGGGTAAAATCCTGGGTGTAACCAAATTTCTCAAATAGTAAATAAAATGGGCAATCCATTTTCTTGAAATGAAACCAAGTACCTAATAACTGTCTTTCACTGTCCAATAGTCGGAGGCTGGTGAAAAGATCTTCCAAGAGAGCCTGACAGGTGGGCCAAACTCCTCTACCACTTCTTTACAGAAAAGGAATGTTAGTCATAGTTTTTAAAATAGAGAGAAGGGCTTCAAATTGCAAAGAAGTAACAAGGAGTGGAACAATGACTTCATAGGTTCTATGTGTCAGGGACCTACTCATTTGGAGTGAACAAAGATAAAAGAATTCTGCAAAAGAACAAGTGAAAAAATCAGTTTAAACCAATTTCAGAAAAAAATTTTCATGGCAATAGAATCCTTTTTTCAGAGTATTATTCAGAGATCCAATATGCAAAAGAGAGAAAATAGAAACTGTTTTAAAAGTGGAGGGGTAATTAGGGCTCATCCTGTTGTTATCCAGCTCATCTCAGGTAAGTCTTAGAGCTTTAGTTTTTCAAGGAAATAGTGAGACCCTCTTGATTTAAACCATGATAGAGAGCAAAGATTGTGTAAATCCTTTTTTTCCCTAAGCTAACTTTTGTTTAGAATATATCATATGGTAAGGCTGTTTGCTAACAAAGCTATTTACATACACAGCATTATGTTTGATCCCATGAAATGAGTGTTGTTATACCTGTTGTTGAGATGAGGAAACTGTGGTGCTGAGTGGCTAGGTCATGTGCCCAAAGCTACACAGTTGCTAGGGGCAAATCTTGGTGACACACTCAGAGCTGCCACCAAAGTTCTTGCTTTTAACTAATAAACTCCACTTTCTCTTCTTGACAGGCTCTTCAATTCTTATCAAAAGTAGAAGGGTTTCAAGGAATACTTACAGAAAAGAGACAGGGAAAAGAAAAAGGAGGAAGAAAGAGTTATGTGGAGGAGGCAGAGGCAGAGAGAAGAGTAGGACTTAAGCTAGTGACAAAGAGGAAATTAGTGTAAAGTGATAAAAACCCAAGGAACCAAATGCTAAGAAAGGAAACTCCATGGAAAATCCAAAGAAAGATAATATCATGAGGAGAGAAAAGAAGAAAGAGGTGGGCTCAGATGGAAGGTCACTGCTTACTAGAGACCAAAATGCCAAGATTTCAATGGGGACCAGCCGCCCTGATTTCTATTTTGATGTGATTACTTAGTCATTTAAAGTCAGATTAATGTACACCAGCAACAGATGAGGTCAGGAAACAGGAGTTCTGCAGCTCACTGGAACTGGACAGTCTTTTGGGGCACCCAGCTCACAAGGCCACACTGTGGCCTGCCCCTGGATGGTGGCTTTGTATGCCATCAAATGATCATTTCCCCCTCATTGACTGAAGTTTTAGTTAGGTTGCTAAAATGACAGGCCAGGTTGGAGTCCATGAACCAACAGTTATCAGACCCAAGGGACAACCTAGAAGCCAAGAATCTGGCTGAGGGGTGTTTCGTTTGCCAAAAGAAAAAAGCAGAGAAAAGAAACCAGTAAGCAAGCTGTTGGTATATATGTGGTGACTGGCCTCTGCTACTGGTTAGCCCACTTGCGTGGGATCAGTTATCAAGAAGAGTGGCGTTAACATGCACCTCCACTGCCCAAGTTTTGGGTGGAACTGGTGACATAGCTCCAACTTCTGTTACAGGCTAAGTGGGTGCCTGCTGGATGGAGGCACCTGCCCAAGTGATGAAGGACAGGATGACTTTGTCATCCTCTGCCTCAGCTCACCTCTCTGAAACACCCCAATCATATTTACTCCTTACTTAGTTTTTATTAAGGGATGTGGAGTCAGGAGGCAAGAGGGTTGGAGAGCATGCTGAGTCTTCTGGGAAGGAAAGGACAGACACAGTCTTTAAAGACCACTCTTTTTTTTTGAGACAGAGTTTCTCTCTTGTTACCCAGGCTGGAGTGCAATGGCCCGATCTCGGCTCACCGCAACCCCCGCCTCCTGAGTTCAAGCAATTCTCCTGCCTCAGCCTCCTGAGTAGCTGGGTCTACAGTCGTGCGCCACCATGCCCAGCTAATTTTTATATTTTTAGTAGAGATGGGGTTTCACCATGTTGACCAGGATGGTAAAGGTCACTCTTGAAAGGACAGGAATATTCTTTAAAGATAAGAGAAGGCAATTCACATGCTTTCTCTGATCAGATTCTCCCCAACTCTAGGCTAGGCAGTATTAACCACATTCTACAGGAGACTTTCAGAGATTTCTGAGATTCAGAGACATTATGTTGTCTGTCCAACTTTTATTTTTGTTTATTATTTTTGTATCTACTTCTCCTTTAGGTGCCATGCACCTCTTGAGAGCATTTATTGTTAATCCTTTTGGATTCTTGGCCCTAGCCAAAGGGTACCAGGACAGGTACCAAAGGCTGGACTCAAGGCCTGGCAGGGTCATTTTGGAAACCAAGCAGATAACATAACTATTAGAGGTAGTCAGGTATAGAATAACTGGATGAGGAGTATGATTATAAAAGGAAAAGTGCATATAAAGACTTTCAGATTCAAAGAAAACACCACTACATTGATAAAGAAAAATACCTAAAGCCAGAGCTTTCCAGTTTACAGCCTCCTGGCTAGATCATCATTCAGGTCTTTTTGAGCTCTAATGTTTAATTTTTTTTTTTTTTTTGCCATCCATAAAAATGAGCACATCCCTTGCTTATTCTCTTAAGGTTCTGCTTTCTATTGGCATGAGTAGGCGATGGTGGCAATGAGCTAATCAGATAAGCTAACCTCTGCTAATGGCTAAATTAGCTAATGGGCAGTTCATCTCATGACTTAACACTATCATTGGGTTAAAGCATATCCCTTCTGATCTTGGACACACGGGATTGACAAATGATGGGAATTCACCATCCCTGCAACTACACGCTAGGGGCAGTTTCTTGGTCTTCTCAATGCCGGGGCAAAGCTGGACAGAAATGGCAAGTGAGCCAGCCTCAGTTCCCTTTAATGGCATCAATACGATGGCCAGAACCTAACTATTGGACTACACTATGGATTTCTATCTCAAGTGGCAGCCCCATGAAGGGGCTGGGGAGTGAAAATTCAGGTAATGTTAATGTCATTTATGAATATTTTGGTTGATCGCATTTTAAACTCTGAGTAAACACATAAATACTTTTATTTTATTTTTCATTTGTTTTCATGTGTGTGTGTTTGTTTTTTAAATAGGGGTCTTACTCTGGACCCCCAAGCTGTAGTGCAGTGGTGTGATCATGGCTTACTGCATCCTCAGTTCCTGGGCTTAAGTGATCCTTCCATCTCAGCCTTCTGCCCAGGACTACATGGCCAGCTAGCTTTTAAGAAAATGTTTTGTAGAGATAGGGTTTTGCTACGTTACCTAGGCTGGTCTGGAACTCTTGGAATCAAAAGATCCTACCACCTCAGCCTCCCAAAGTGCTGGGATTACAGGCATGAGCCACTGCACCCTGCCTATAAATACTTTTTGTAAGTTAAAAAATGCATTTGTGGTAAAAACAAAAATATTTGGAAAGGTATAAAGTATAAACGTCCTTTTCCTTCCCATCTGATCAAACTCCCAGCCCCACTCCCCTAAAGAAATTAAGTTAATGTCGGCAGGGCACCGTGGCTCAAGCCTGTAATCCCAACACTTTGGGAGGCCAAGGCGGGTGGATCACGAAGTCAGGAGTTCAAGGCCAGCCTAAAAATAAAAAAAATAAAAAAATTAGCTGTGTGTGGTTGTGAGCACCTGTAATCTCAGCTACTGGGGAGGCTGAGGCAGGAGAATCACTTGAACCCGGGAGGCGGAGGTTGCAGCGAGCCGAGATCATGCCACTGCACTTCAGCCTGGGTGACAGAGCAAGACTCNAAAAAAAAAAAAAAAAAAAAAAAAAAAAAAAAAAAAAAAAAAAAAAAAAAAAAAAAAGCAAAGAGAAAAATAAGAAATTAAGTTAATGTCTTATAAGTATCTAAGCTAGGGAAGATCACCTATAGCTTGATTATTCCATCTCCAGAGGAGCCAGAAACAAGTAAACCAACCAACCCACCTCAGTTCCCACCTTCCACCATCCCAGGGCTACACATTATGGGAACAGCATGGTCTCCTCATGCATCTGTCTTCCATTCTTTTGGCTTTTTCTTTTCACTGCTGTGGAATTCTACCCTATGCCCACCTTTTCCATTTCAGAAAAAAACTGTTAGCAGCTTACACTTGAGTGTAGAAAAAGATTATAATGAATGTAGTATTTGGGATCTGGAAGGAGCTTTCTGTAATTGTGGATGCAGAGGCCACCTCAGAAAAACAAATATAAACTCATTACCTTGGATTTGTATAAAGTTTCAGTATTTATAAAAGGGCTTTCCTGTCCATCGTTATACTTGACCCTCTTCCTAGCTCCTGTACGAAAGCAGGGGAAGGGCCAGGTATGGTGGCTCATGCTTGTAATCCCAGCACTTTGGGAGGCCGTGGCAGGTGGATCACATGAGGTCAGGAGTTCGAGACCAGCCTGCCCAACATGGTGAAACCACGTCTCTACTAAGAAAAATAAAATAAAATAAAAAAATAACCAGGCATGGTGGTGTGCATCTGTAATCCCAGCTACTTGGGAGGCTGAGGCAGGAGAATCACTTGAACCCGGGAGACTGAGGTTGCAGTGAACGGAGATTGTGCCACTGCACTCCAACCTGGGTGACAGAGTGAGACTCCACCACAAAAAAAAAAGTAAATAAATAAAAATAATAATAAAAAAGAAGCAGGGGAAGGCAGTATTATTTCCACTGTGCAGATGAGAAAACTGAGCCTCTGAGAAGCTGACTTCCCTAATGGCCAGTGCACTTATCCCGGGGCCACAGTGTGCCACAGCATTTCACCTGTGAAATGCTGCCTGTGGAGGGACTTCAGGTTTGGTTGAGACGGTGGGCAGCAGGCCATCCCCAGAGTGCCTCAAATTGCTGCAACACTTGGGATACTGGCTGTTTTGCATAAGCTGACAGTGAGCTCTGGCTCAGGTACTCTGCTGACTCCACTCTCCAGGTTTGATTTGGCTCCTGACCTTGGGTTTCCTAGGCATGGAAGTGACATCACTGTAGCTTGAGACAGAAGACCAAGTGGAGCTCTGGCACTCAACCAGGATGGTCTCGTCCCAGTCCCCTGGTTCACAGATGGAATTCACCTTCTTTCCCTTCACGCTTTTCTTCATTCTTCCCTTAATTTGGCATTGTTACCTCTCACCCCCTGTAAGGGGAGATGTCTGTCTTCCTGACATGACCTCTTTTGCCCAGGCAGGGGTAGACGGAATAGAATGGCAAAAAGGGGTTTATTTGAGCAAGTGCTGTGCTAGGGGACTGATACTGAGACCAATAAAACAGCATATTCAGTCTTGAGGACCTCATAGCTGAGGGGACAGGTCATCAGACACATAGCAAAGTAAATGAGTGAGGAATTGCATTTGGCTTCAAGTAATAGAGAATCAAAACAACAGACATTTAAACAAGAGTCTCTTTTTCTTTCAAATTTCTTGAAATTTGGAGCGGGGGTGGCCCAGGACTGGTTTGAGAGCTCTGTGATGTCACCAGGAACCCAAGTTCCTTCAATTTTTCTGCTTGGCAGTGTTTAGTAGGATTGCTTCGTGGTCATAAGACACTTGTTGGAAATCCACACTGCATGTCTCAAGCAGGAGGAGGGAGAAAGGGTAAATGCAAAATGATTTTAGCAGAGTACACCCTCTTTATTTATTTATTTAGAGACAGAATCTCACTCTCTTGCCCAGGCTGGAGTGCAATGATGCAATCTCAGCTCACTGCAGCCTCCACCTCCCACGTCCAAGCAGTTCTCCTGCCTCAGTCTCCCGAGTAGCTGGGGTTACAGGCGCCTGCCACCATGCCCAACTAATTTTTTGTATTTATAGTAGAGACAGGGTTTCTCCATATTGGGCAGGCTGGCCTTGAACCCCTGACCTCAGGTGATCTGCCTGCCTTGGCCTCTCAAAGTGTTGGGATTACAGGTGTGAGCCACAGTACCGGTCAGGGTACACCCTCTTTAAATCACTTTTCTAGGGTCCCCATCCCATAATGTTGACTTGTGTTTCATTGCCTATCCTATCTGCAAAGGCGGATAGGAGATAATTTGGTTGGCCTTTACTTTTTAAGCTGGGCACATTGTCATCTCTAACAATATAGTCTTCGTTATTATGAAAGAGGAGAAGAGATGTTGGGTAAATTACTAGCAGTGTCAGCTAATCTGGGCAATTTCAGTGTGTTGTGGTGCACTCTGCTGAATGTGTGATTTAGCTAAATAATTAAACCTCTCTCATCTTCAAAATAGATATAATAATAATACATACCTTGTAGTGACTAAACTGTGTAGGATTACTGTGAAGATTCAATGAGAAAATGTATGCCAAGGGCTTAGGGCTATGGCAGGTATGCTGTAAGTGCCCAATAAATATGAATTGTGATGGTAAGCATGGCAGGTGGTGATGATCCTGGGCTCGTTTTCCCTCTCCAGCACTCCCTGCCCAGCCATGGTATAGCCTTGTGATTCGGTTTCTTCAATGTTAAAACAGTAGGATGAGAGATTCTGTGTCTCTGAATTGCTATCAGATTGAGATAATCCCTGGGGAGTACATAACAGAGTGTGCAGTGTATCCTGAACACTCAGAGAGTTATGATTATGGAAGCACCAAGAAGAGGCAGGATGGTCAGGAAAGGCTTCCTGGGGGAGGTGTCTCTGGGTTGTGTTTCACAGGTAAAGGAGACAACCTGGGAAGGAGGTGGGGAAGGCTGTCATATGGTATGCTCTGGGACCTGTGAAGGGTCTGGGGTGTCTAGGCCCCAAGGTTAAGGTAGGACATGGTACAAGTTGAGGTGGAGAGGAAGGCAGTGTTTGGGGCCATGCTGAGGAGCTAAGAGCCCTAGGGGTGTGGAGCCTGCTGCTCTGATCTCCTGGGCTGGCGTCCAAGGCTGATGAGATCATACAGACAACAAATTAGCTGCTTTGAACAATGGTTAGTTTATTGGCATCTGCAAACTGCCACCTGTTAACCAGAAGGCCCTGGGCTCAAACTCTGGCTAGAGTCCTCTGGGAACAGGCCATTAATCTATGAATGACTTCCTCTTTGGCAGGGAAGGAAATGTCTAATAGCTTAAGGCTGATCTTATGACTGGGAAAATGGAAAGGAAAGGCTGTTGTAAGTTCTCACAGGAATCTAAAGACAAGTTTTCTCTGTTTCCAGCAGGGTTTTACTACCTATTAGCAAATGAGCACAAATTTGTTTATCAGATTCCCCTAGAAACGAGGTGGTTGAGGCAGCTGGAGAGGTGAATTCCGGGGTGGGAGGAGAAGGCAGAGAAGGGATCAAGAAGAGCTGGCATTACTGTGGTGCGTGGAACTTAAAGAACCATAGAGGCGGCTTGTTCCTTAGCAGAGGTCACATAGAGAGAGCACTGGACATGAGTCCAAAGTCACAGGGGCCATTCTCACTCACCTTTGTCCTGAGTTCCCAAAAACAATGTATGCTGTTCTGTAAAACATGGATAATACATGACCACTTGGCATGACCAGGTTCTCTGATGGTAACATAGGAAAATGTATGTCTGCAAAGACGCTTTGTAAAGTGCACCTAGCATAAAATCCAACCCCTGCCCCAGTCTCCCAGGCCTTCTGACAGATTACCAAGCACCCCAGGCTCTTTTTCCACTTTGTACATTGACCCACCTCCTTTTTCTGCCTAGAAGATTCTTCTGCCCCCTCCTTGGAAAGGCCTTCCATACCTGCCTAAGTATATGCTCTCCAACACAGACAGTGGTTGGGGAACATATGCTTAAGACCCAGGCTCTGAAACACCACTCACAGGTTCAAGTTCAGGTCTGACACATACCAGCGAGTTGACCTTGGGCAATCATCTGGCTCCTCTGCCTCAGTTCCCACTTCCGTAAGATGGAGGTAATAATTTTATGTTCCTCACAGAGCAGTTGTGGAGAAAGGATGACATTAATAGTTGGTCATTATGACTGTTTGTCAGAGCACTCTAGTTCCTTTCTAGTGCTAACTGTGGTCTGTAATTAATTTATTTGTGTATGTATATATGTCTATTAACCAACACCCATAATGTCCTGTTATCTTCCATAATGGGATCTTAATGAGGGCGGTGACAATATCTTTCTCATCATCCTTATATAGCACAGTGCCCGGGACTTAAAAAATGCTCAAGTAATAGTTGTTGGATGAGGAATTCACTGAACGGGTATTTCCCAGAAGTCTCAACAGCCTGTCCCCAGAGACAGGAAGGCACCACAGGGGTGACTGAGGCAGCCCTGCAGCCCCTCCGGGAAGAGCCAAGGAGCTTGTCAGATGGCCCTGTTTTGCATTTCATTCCCGGTTGTGGGCTTTCACTTATGTAATGAAATAGCAGTGAAACCCCACTGACACCTGAGTGCTTCCCCTCTAGCCAGCCCAGTATTTGACCACAAAAAGGGGGAAGAAAAAAATGAGAAAAAAATGGAGCTTCAAACCACATGCTTCTTGGGACAGGCAGATGAGCTGTCCTTTCCCCAGAGTCATGTGAGCGCATTGCAATGTTTTGCTGAGCTTGATCATTGTGACCAAACGATGAGGAATCAAGAACCCCATGCTGGGTGTCAGCAGTCGTGACTTTTTCCACCTCTGCCCTTGACCTGTGTGGCCCTCTTCAGTTACCCCATTTGCAAACTAGGGTGATTGAAATAGATGATGAAAGTTGAGTAGCCATGCAGTTCTGGCTTTCTGTAGACTTGGTGTAATGATTAATAATAGTCTCTTTTCTTCTTCTTCTTCTTTTTTTTTTTTATTTTGACATGGAGTCTTGCTCTGTTGCCCAGGCTGGAGTACAGTGGTGTGATCTCAGCTCACTGCAACCTCCACCTCCCAGGTTCAAGTGATTTTCCTGCCTCAGCCTCCTGAGTAGCTGCAATTACAGGCATGTGCCACCATGCCAGGTTAATTTTTTCTTTTTAGTAGAGATGGGGCTTTGCCATGTTGGCCAGGCTGGTCTCATATTCCTGACCTTAAGTGATCTGCCCGCCTTGACCTCCCAAAGTCCTAGGATTACAGGTGTGAGCCACCGTGCCTAGCCATTTCTTTAAATAACTTGTATTGGTTGATGAGTTATAAAAGATTAGTTTGATACAAGTCTCGGCCAGTTGTAAGATTATTATCCTTAAATTTTTTTATTTTTTTCTGACTACCTATCCCTGATCCTCCTCTGTCCCCAGATTCATGCTCTGTCCAGCTTGCTCTCTGGAATGCTGACCTCCAAAGGCACTGTCACTTGGCTACTCCTGCTCTCTGATTCCTGTGAGGTTTGGTGATGGAAGGCACTACCAGAAGAAGGGAGTGTGGGAAAAGAGAGAAGCAGGGTCATTAAGTGCTCTGTGCCCCCTTTCCTGCATCCTGGGCAGTGTCTGTTTCCTGTGCCCATGACTTCCATTGGCTGAGCTCTAGAAACCTTACCCTTTCCCAGCCCCATAGGCCTAGGGGCAGTAATGGCTTCCCAGGGTGCGTTTCCATCCCCAGCCGCTTCCTAGTTCTACCACATCTCTGAATTTGGTGCCTTCTGCAAACTCTCTCCAGTTGACTGTTTTGAGGATGTTCCTTGTTTTCTCCTGGAACTTGGACAAATACAGATTCTTTGACACTTTGACCCATTCTTCCCTTGAGGCACTGGACTGTCCAATACAGGAACACCACATCCAAATGTAGGCAGCTCTGCTGCTGAGTCCTAGTTTTCTAGGATGCAAGGGGCCTGTGGCGTAACTGGCAGTATGAATCAGCAGGGGGTCACAACAGTGTCCCGTGATGCCATTTAAATGCCATTGCAGCAGCATGGACATGAATTCAAGAAACTTACAGTGCATGTCTGATGCATAATAGGCATTCGAGGATTGTGCACTGAATAAACAGTAAGATTTCCACCCCCAAATTTTATTATGAACATTTTTGAACAATCAGAAAGTTGAAAGACTTGCACCATGAACACCCATCTATTTGTCTTGTCATCTCAATTCTACAATGAATACTTTTCTGTGCTTGCTTTATTGCATGCTCATCTATCTAATCCTCTATCCATCTATCAACCCATCCCATTGTTTATATATATTTGAAATACCTGTATTTCAAAGCCAATTGCAAACATCTGTATATTCCTTCTCTAAACACTTCAGCAAATATAATAGGATTATTTTCATTACAAAAGCAATTGAAACTAATAGTGAAACATTCTGACAATACAGGGTGTATGAAGTGAAAAATGGAAAATATCTGTCTTCTCTAGTCTCTCTGATCTTGTTCCCCAGGCACGACTGCTGGTGGGTGTTGGGTCTCAGAAAACAATACCCCAAAATAAAGGCCTCAGAAGCAAAAGTTTTTCTCTGATATCTGCCCTCCTGTCTCCCAGTTCCATTCTCCCCCTAGGCGAGCCAGAGAAACTAGATTCCTTTTTTCCCAAGGTAGGTCATAGGAACAAGAACCCCTTTTCCCCAAAGACACAAAACCTAGAATTATTACTCTAATATTCCCCTCTGCCTTTCTATGTAAAAACTGGCCATAAAGAAATTATCTGACCTACCTTGTTTGACCACCATTCCAGAGAGGGGTCCCACCCCATATCAAGAAGAACCTAGACAGACAGGTCCTGCTGGGTTTCCCTGCTCAGTCTCTTAGCATTAGAATTAGATTAGACCTTTTTTTTGGTCTAATTCTGTTTCTACATGGCTGCTCATACTTTGTTGAACCCAAGCATCAAAATGAACATTTCCCTTGTATCCTTGTTCTTCAGTTTGAAGTCCCCTGTGTATGCACATTAAATAAATTTGTATGCCTTTTTCTCCAATTAACCTGCCTTTTGCTAGTTGATATTTCAGTAAATCCTCAGAGGGCCAAGGGGAACCCTCCCTTTCATCCTTACATGGGGATAGTCCCAAACTTTCATGTACACGTGTTAAGTGATATGACAGTCACTAAAAGACAAATACTGTATGATTTCACTTACACAAAGTACCTAGAAAAGTCAAATTCATAGAAACTGAAAGTAGAATGGTGGTTAGAAGGGGCTGTGGAGCTGTGGGGAGAGAGGAATGAGTAGTTGTTGTTTAATGAGTGCACACTTTCAGTTTTGCCACATAAAAAGAGTTCCAGGGACTGGTTGCATAATGATGTGAATGTACTTAACATTACTTATATGTATGCTTAAAGTGGTTAACAGCTAAGATGGTACATTTTGTGTTGTGCGTTTATGTTATGCCCAACTAATTTCTATATTTTTTGTAGAGATGGGGTTTCACCAGGTTGCCTAGACTGGTCTTGAATTCCTGGACTCAAACCTTACAAAATGCTGGGATTACAGGCGTGAGCCACTGTGCCAAGCCCTGTTATTTGTTTTTAATTTAAAAATTCCAGCTCCATCACTTAGTAGTGGTGTGACTTGGTCAATTAGTTCCTCTAAGGATCAGTTTTCTCATTTATGAAAGGAAGACAACAATATCTCATAGCTGTTGTGAAAACAGACTTCAATGCTCTCTGATTCCATTCTTCCTTTGCAGAATTTGGAATCTCAGGCTCCCCAGGCATCCTACACAGCTTAAAGTACCTTTCAATGAATCTCAATTGGATTGTCCTTGTACCTAGTACGTAGTAGATGCTCAGTGAACATTTGTTGACTTACTAGCTGACCGAATCCATTTATGTAGACATGATCTAAAAAAGGAAGTGTATGTGCAGGGAGCTATGTGCCTGGTACATAGTAGGCATTCCAGAAGTATTTATGGAACAGGTGAATGTGTACACACCTCACCACAAATTGTGGCAAAACAACTTGCTTGCTCCAGAAGGCACACATATTTCCCCTTATATTGTACCGTAATGGTTGCTTTAGAAAACAAACTAACTGAAATCCCTACTAACTAAGTCTCATGTTAGCGCTGTATTAGTTCTCTGTTGCTAGGAAAAAAAAATCCACATTTTCACAAATATTGTAGTTTAAACAACACAACATTATTCTCTTGCAGTTCTGTGGGTCTTATGTGGGTCTGGCATTGTCTCACTGAGCTAAAATAGAGGTGTCAGCAGGGGTGTGCCTTACTGAGGCTTAGGGGAGGATCTCTTTCCTTGCGCGTTCAGGTTGTTGGCAAAATTCATTTTCTCTGGTTGTAGGACTGAGATGTTGTTTCCTTGCTGGCTATCACTGAAGGCCATTCCCAGCTTCTCCAGGCCACCCAAATTCCTTGACTCATGGCCAATTCTTCCATCTTCAAAGTCAGAAACTCTTCTTTCCTCTCACCTCTGACTCATTTTTAAGGAAAGTGTCCCCATTTTTAAGCCCTCCTATAATTGGATTAGGCTGTCCTGGGTCCTCCGGGATAATCTCAAGGTACTTAACCTTAATCTTATTTACACAGTCCCCTTTGCTATGTTGTAACATATTCAAAGATACTGGGGATTAGGTCATGCATATATCTCGAGGGGTTATTATTCTACGTACTGCAGCATCCGTTTTCGTTTTAGAATGGAATCGTTTCTCAGATCAGGCAGTTATCTGTCTCCGAGCAAAGAGCTCCAGAAAACTAGGCCAATGAAAGGGATCGGAAGAAGGAAAGAGGTGAGGCACCGGCAGTAAATGCTGGCAGACCTGCGAGGGATGCTACAGAAAGAGGTTCCTGGTTTCATGTAATCCAGGTTATTAAAAGAAGAAATACAAATGCCAGGAAAGTTAAATTTCATGTGTTTTACAATTTCCCTTCAGATCAGTTCTGCCAAGGATAAAGTGATCTTCACCTGTCGTGAATAACAGTACTTCCTTTCTCCATAATTTTCAAGATTTGGTTGATGGGTTATTGGTTCATCGCTGCAATTATAATTGAAGGACATTGTCTTGTCTGGTTTGGTGAAGCTTCCAGTTGTTGTCAGAGGGGGTGTTCCTTTAAGCTCAGCCAGCATTCTCTCACTTATAGCTGGGCATTAGCTGCAAAGGAGCTATTTGGTCTCCGAGATCAAAGGTTCAGCCAACTGAGCAAGGACCTGGTGGTGTCCGACATAAGCCTTTAGATCACTTCTGGAGCTTCTCTCCAGGGCCTAAGAAGTGACCCTGCCAGGACACTATCTGTTTCAACCCCGTTTCTTTTTCCTTCTTTCTGCCTAGGCTATTCTCTTTGTTTCTTTTTCTTCCTTTTTCTCTTCTCTCCTTTCTAGTGTTCTGATGTTTTAGGATCAAAATAATGAAAAAGAATAGAAACTGTTTCAACTGAGAAAATAATCCAAAGATGGAAGAAGATGTGTACGAAGTTCACTGCTCTAATAATTTCTGTTCTGATAAAAGGAGTTTACAGCAAAGAAATAACTTTTCTGCTTCTCTGAGGCTTTGGAAAAACAAGGCATCAAGAGGCCTGGAGGGTGCAGGGTGGTGGGGGGTGTGGTGGGGAAGCCTGCTGCCTGTCAAGGTAATGCAAACTAGGGGAAAGAGGCTTTGGCTTCCTCTGAGGCCAGGGGGTTTCAGGCTGCAGGTAAACATGGATGTGGTTCTCCAGATGTAGCCACAGCGGGAAGACAAAATCTCACAGCTAACAGAGGTCACAGCTTTTGGAAACAGTGGTTGCAACACAGAGGAAACTCCTCATCCCAGCCCTACCCCAAGCACATCCTTGCTTCTCTCAGTCACGCCAGTTAAACCAACAGTGGCAGCTCTGGGGAGGACATTTGGAAAATAGTCAAGAAAGGATGAAACCGCTGGCGTGCTTTCACCAAGAAGAGGCTACCCTCTGGGAAAACCTAACAGGAAACAGGTGGTTGAGCCAGGAAACGCCACCAGACCATTCTCTTGGCTTGAGGTATCATATATATTTGAATAATAATCAAATTAATATTAACAATGTAATATGACTGTTGAGCAACAATGATGTGCTAATCATGGTTTTACATGGATTATCTTTAGTCATTATTATATTCTCTACATCCCAGAGATGTGGAAATTGAGAATGAGAGGTTATGAGAGCTTTGAAAGGCCACAGAGCATGTGTTTTGGCTGAGATTCAGGCCCAGATTTACTGATTTTAAAGCCTGTCTTCTCTTTTCCTCCCTCCTTCCCTTCCTTTTTTTTTTTCAATTTTTTTCTTGCTTCATGTGCTTTTTTTTTTTTTTTTTAAAATAAAATGTTACCCTCTCATAGATAATCCCTTTGTGTCTCTGCTCTCTGCCCTGTCCCACCTGCCTACCGTCCTTGCCAGCAGCAGCCTCTCAGCTGAGGTTAGAGTTTTCCTCCCTCCCTTCATCATGCACGTTCATGGCTATAAACAATAAGTATGCATGTTTTAAAAATTTACGTATATGGGAAAGAGCTTAAAGTATTAATTAACAAAGAAAAAAATACAAATGACTATTAACCATAAGAAAAGATTCACTACCTCATTCATAAAAAAAGAGTAATAAAAATTCAAACCACATTGAAGCTGAGTGCAGTGGTGAATTCCCAAAGACCTAGGTACTTAGGAGACTGAGGCAGGAGGACAGCTTGAGCCCAGGAGTTAATGGCCAGCCTGGGCAATATAGTGAGACCCTGTCTGTATATTAAAAAATCACTAAAAAAACCCCTTCACATTGAGAAAGCATTTCAAACATCTGTCAAATAGGTCCATACCCAATATTGGATAACAGTGTAGAGAAGAGGCTGAGGGAAAAGAGACACTTAAACTTTGATTGTGGGTGAGTAAACTGGTATAATCTCTGTAGAGGGCAATTTGACAATACATATCAAAAATGCAAATGCACAAGTCTAGGTGTGATGGCTGATGCCTATAGTCCTGGCACTTTGGGAGGCTGAGGTGGGAGGATTGATTGAATCTAGGAGTTTGAGTCTGCAATGACCTATGATTGATCCACTGCTCTCCAGCCTGGGCAACAGAGTGAAAACCTGCCTCTAAGTAAATAATAGTAATAATAAGGCAAATGAACAAAATTATAAAAGAAATCCCATTTCTTAGAATTTCTCTTTAGATAGGTATATGTTTATACATGCTCAAAAGCGCATGTGTTCAAGGTTATTCATTGTAGTTTTGCTTGTACTAAAAAGTCCAGAAGTGGTCTACATATTCATTAACAGAGAGTGATTGAATAAGTATGGTGCGTCCTTGTAATGGAATCCTATGCAGTTATAAAAGAGAATGAAGGCACTCTCTGTGCTAATATGGAAAATTTTCAAATACATAGTAAGTGGGAAAAAAAGCAAGGTGAAGAAGAATGTATATAGCATTCTATCTTTTGTGCTAACAAAGAGGAAAATAAGCCTATGTATTAATTTTTGTTTGCATGTACATAAAGAAACTGAAAGTTTACATGCAAAACCTAATAGGAGTTTTGCATGTGGGATGTGGAAAGAGGGGTGGGATGAGGTATGGAAGAAGACTTTTATATGTATTTCTTAATTTTTTTTGAGATAGTCCATGTGGATGGACTATGCTACCTATTCCAAAAATTAAATTAAAAAGTTAAAGTGGTTTTATGCAGTACAAGTTATTCTGTAACTAATCTTTTCCGATCAGGCTTATCTTTTTGAGTTTCTATCCATGTGGTTGTGTCCTTGATCTTCCATTAATTATGCTGCCTGGAACTGTAGAATTTTACAGCTGGAAAAGCTCTTGGAGAACACTCAGTTTCCAGCTTTCATATTACAGGAAAGAAAAATGAAGGTGCATCAGTGGCAAGTAATTACTGAGAGTAGCTCAGCAACTCAATGGCAGAATTGGGGTTTGGCCTCAGATCTAACTCAGAGTCAGAGGCTAGAACTGCCTTTCTCCACCCCACCCTAACCAATGCCAAGAGAGATTGGTAACTTTACATGTTATTCTTTCCTAGGCACATTTGCATTCAAAAACAAAAAAAGTAAACAATAACAGACAGCAAAACCCAGTGGTCACTGTTTTATGCAACAGTGATTGTTCAGATCTCAGAAGTCAGAGAGATGCTTTGGGGTGAGGGATATGGGGTGGGATGGTAATAGGGGTTGGGTCAATAGTCAGGGACACGGTAAACTTTCTAATATGTTCATTCCCCTACAAAATACATAAATCGGTTATATTAAATTAAAGGAAAAGAAAAAAAGGCAAATAAAAAAAAACAAAACAATGAGGTTATCACTAGTTCATTCATATAAAGATTGGTTCTGCCTTTAGCTCAGGCAGAACTAATTTGAATTTTATATGAGTGATAACATTACTGTGAATATTAATTTAACTAGATCTTATGAGACTTTTTGTTGCCATAGTGACAGTACAGGTACTAATAAACCACAGTGTATGAGACCTCTGCAGGCAGAGTCATCTGGTGTATCCCTCTGCCTACATGCAGAACTCCACTAAGCCATTCTGACAGGTAAAGACCTTTTAGGATTTATGTTAATAAATAATGCCAGCCCTTCTGGAGTTCTTATGCTCAAGCACTGTTCCAGAAGTGGCGAGAATACAAAGACTCAGAAGATACCTACTTCTGGGATGGCCAAGTGCCTAGGCAGATAGAAAGGGGTCTCCCGGGAAATCGCCGACTGACTGGCCTGCGCACTGGGACAATGGGGTGGAGCCAGGAAAAGTTCCCACCGTTTGCAAGAGGGAGGAGCCCGGCCTCTTCAGTTCCTGTGTGGTGGCCTGGTTCAGTCTGTGAGCTGGGAGCCCACTGGCAGGATCCCCTCTGACTTTGCACACATTTTTTTTTTTTCTTTTTGCCCAATAAATTTCTCTCTAATCACACTTCAACATGTCCGTGCACGTCATCTTTCCTGGTTGTGTGACAAGAACCCAGTTTTAGTTGAACTAAGGAGCAAAATTCTGCAACACTTGCACCACAAATTAAATAGCATACATGGGTGTTTCCTCAAATTTTTTACAAAAATATTTGTAACAGTAAAGGAACATCAACAATGTGTAGAGGCCTCCCCATGCTTGAAATTTGGGTCACATTTGGAATTTTGACTCATAATTTCATTCAAAATGTTGGATTCTACTCCATAATATAAATGTGTTTGCTTTAATGTCTATTAAATGTCTACATTTAGAGTGTGTTAACTATTTTTTCTTCCTAGTCTTCTAGTAAAATTGATGCTCCAAGAAGATACACAACGTTGGCTGTGTGGATTCTGCTATCTTCTACCTGGATCTCAGCCTGGATCTTGTGCAAGTTTGAGAAGCATAGATTAGCTACAGGTTAGTAAACTTTTTTTTTTTGCAAGTCTGAATTTTTGGTTTTTGCTTTTCTTTTTTTTTTAATGGCATTTTAGGTTTTGGGGTACATGTGAAGAACATGCAAGATTGTTGCATAGGTACACACATGGCAGTGTGATGTGCTGCCTTCCTCTCCATCACCTATTATCTGGCATTTCTACCCATGCTATCTCTCCCCAACTCCCCACCCCCTGCTGTCCCTCCCCTATTTTCCCCCTACAGACCCCAGTGTGTGATGCTCCCCTCCCTGTGTCCGTGTGTTCTCATTGTTCAACACCCACCTATGAGTGAGAACATGCAGTGTTTGATTTTCTGTTCTTGTGTCAGTTTGCTGAGAATGACGGTTTCCAGGTTCATCCACGTCCCTACAAAGGACACGAACTCATCGTTTTTGCATAGTATTCCATGGTGTATATGTGCCACATTTTCCCTGTCCAGTCTGTCATTGATGGGCATTTGGGTTGGTTTCAGGTCTTTGCTATTGCAAATAGTGCTGCAATGAACATTCGTGGGCATGTGTCCTTACAGTAGAACAATTTATAATCCTTTGGATATATACCCAGTAATGGGATTGCTGGGTCAAATGGAATTTCTATTTCTAGGTCCTTGAGGAATTGCAACACTGTATTCCACAATGGTTAAACTAATTTACACTCCCACGAATAGTGTAACAGTGTTCCTATTTCTCCACATCCTCTCCAGCATCTGTTGTCTCCAGATTTTTTTTTCTTTCTTTTTTTTTCTTTTTAATGACGCGGGGTTTCACCTTGTTGGTCAGGCTGGTCTTGAACTCCCGACCTCAGGTGATCCGTCTGCCTCAGCCTCCCAGAGTGCTAGGATTACAGGCGTGAGCCACCGCGCCCGGCCCAGATTTTTTAATGATCGCCATTCTAAACTTTTTTTAAGGGCCCGACAGTAAATATTTAAACAGTGTATGAGTCACACTGTTCCCGGACAGAACGAGCCCCCACTGCCTGTTCTTACACTCCAATCACGAGATGCAGGCAGACTAGGAAAGAAGGGAGTTCATTTCTGCAACCGGTTACAAGGAGAAAGTCCCAGTAACTCACCACACCAACTCAAAGTTACAAGTTTTTCTCCAGTGCTTATGTTACCAGAAGGAGGTCCCAATCCAGACCCCAAAAGAGGGTTCTTGGATTTCACAGAAGAAATAATTTGAGGCGAGTCCATGGAGTAAAATGAAAGCAAGTTTGTTAAGAAAGTAAAGGAATAAAGAATGGCTACTCCACAAGTAGAGCAGCCCCAAGGGTGGCTGGTTGTCAATTTTTAGAGTTATTTCTTGATGACATGCTAAACAAGTGATGGATTATTCATGCCTCCCCATTTTAGACCATGTAGGGTAACTTCCTGACATCGCCATGCCATCTGTAAACTGTCATGGTGCTGGTGGGAGTGTGGCAGTGAGGACGACCAGAGGCCACTCACGTCACCATCTTGGTTTTGGTGGGTTTTGGCTGGCTTCTTTACTGCAGCCTGTTTTATCAGCAAGGTCTTTATGACGTATATCTTGTCCTGTGACTAAATTCCTTGACATCCTGGGAATACAGCCCAGCAGGCCTTAGACTTATTTTATCTAGCCCCCATTCAAGATAGAGTCACTCTGGCTTAAATGCCTCTGACACGTATATTAATTAAAACCATATGACTACATGTAGGGCCTGGGGTCTGGAAAATTATTTCAGAGGCTTGGAACAATCACTTAATCTAAAGTAGATGCTGGTACAAGGTGTGCAAGAACACTCCATTATTTTAATTTAACTCTAAGGTCTGAGAAAGCTCCGGTGGGGTCTTAATGGACTTGTTTTTACATTCTAACTTTTGTACTAAGGCACCAGTTTCTCCAGTTCTTTAATGTTTAACTTATACATTCATCAGAGTGACAGTAAGGTATTGGTGAAGGCTAACTTCTCTGGTTGCTAATGGAGACCTGGCCTGCCGCAATACTCTTTCTGTTACAAGCCCTCAACCCTGCCATTATGGCAAAAAATGGCCATAGATAATATGCTAATTAATTGGCATGGGTTTGTTCCAGTAAAACTTTACTTATAAAAACAAACAGTTTGGGCCAATGGCCTGCATTTGGCCTGTAGGTTACAGTTTACCAATCCCTAGACTAGACAATGCCCCAAGAGTTTATAAAAGGGAAATTTTTTCTGGGGGAAAAAATGAGGAAGAAGAGTGTCAGCCTGTGAAACCAAACAAAATATTTCCAAACTGCGTTGGCTGAACAGGCAAAAGATAGACATCCCCATTCCAAATGGAAGAAATGGGAAAGAAGAATGGAGAAACAAGTCCCAGGCAAATTCAAAACCCAATAAGGTGAATAATACTGAATCCTAAGTCTTAAGAATAATATTTTTTGACCCAGTGTCCTACCTTTGGCTATAATGGCATGGGGGTTGGGCCCCCAACACCTTGGGCAACCCTTCCCCTGTGGCTTTACAGGGGGTTAGGGAGAGCTCAGCAGCTTTCATGGGTTGAAATCTCATGCCTGCAGCTCTCCCAGGCTGTTATCTGATCACAGTGGCTCTACCATTATGGGGCCTTGGGGATGGCCTTATCCTCATGGCTCCACTAAGACTATTAGGGACTTTCTGCAGCAGCTCTGACCCCAAATTTCTGCTGGACATTGCCTTAGTGGGAGCTCTCTGCAGTGACTCTGCCCCTGAGGAAAAGTCCTGGCTTGGGCTTCCAATCTATCTGAGACATCCTTCAAAATCTGCGTAGAGGAAGCCATGTCCCCACAGCTCTTGCATTCTGTGTCCACCCCTGAGGAGCTCTGGATCCATGGTCTCACATAAAGGGATGGCACCCTGCCCTCCCTGCGCAAGGCACCGAGTTTCGTGTCAAACTCGGCGTCTGTGTTTTGTTCCACTAGGATCTTCTCCCAAGAAATGTACACTTAGCAAACTTTACTCAAGGTATGGGGACTCAGGAGGGATTTTAAAAAATTATAAAAATGCCAAGAGTTTAAAATAGATCATATTAGTGTTGCTTTCCTTAGAAGGAAGAAAAAATTTACAAATTAAAAAAAGAGATAAAATTAGATCTTAGATATCTCGCTCCTGAAAAGTCCCTTAACAACCTTGGTGTGGGAGCATCTTTCTCACTGACCACTTTTCTTGAAAGATTCCAGCCTTCCACCTTGTCGTTTGCCTTTTCTGGCCCTAAAACATTCAAATTCTCTCACTTATCCTAGAAGGCAGTTTAGCTCTACAGCCCCTACACAGCCCTAGACCTCCTTTGTATATATAAAAACCTATTATTGACATCATTCACACCAAGGGTCATTTACTCTGAGTTTCAGTCATCATTAATCAAGAAGAAAAAGTGGAGGCTTTGAAATTCTCTTATTTTCTTCATGTCTCTCCACCAGTCTTTGTAAATGAAATAGAGTCTGATAGAGATTTATTTTCTCATTAATATGAACCATGCTTCTCCTCTTAGAAGACTAAGGCATCTGCAGTCAGTGTTAAATATTTTTCACCCTACTATCTATGTATGAAATACATGGATCATGCTCTATGGACAATTTGGTATCTTGTTTGTTTCAGTTACTATCACTGCATAACAAATAATTCCAAACTTAAAGGTTAAGCAACAACCATTTATTATTCCCACAGATTCTGCAGATCAGGGATTTGAGAGGATCATGGTGGAATCACTTGTTTCTGTTAAATGATGTCTGGGGCCTCAGATGGGGAGATGCAGAGGTTGGGGATGGCTTCATAGGTGAGGGCTAGAATTATTAGGAGAGTCATCACTTACATGCCTGGCAGTTGACATAAGTCATCAGCTGAGATGTCAGCTGAGCCATCCACTGAAACAACTACTCATGGCCTGTCCACGTGGTGCCTTGGGCCTCATCACTTCATGGTGGCTGGGTCCAAAGAGTGAGCATCTCAAGAGAGCAAGGTGAAAGTGCATGGCATTTTAATGAGTCAGCATCGAAAGTCACATAATGTTAGTACCACACTATTCATGGTTAAGGCAGACACTAAGATCTACCCAGCTTCAAGGGGAGGTGACATAGATCCCATCATTTGATAGGATTATCAAGGCCACATTGTAATGAGAGCCTGTGAGAGAGGTGGTGATGTTTCTGCCATGTTGGAAAACACAATCTGCTACACTGCTCTTTTCATTTAACATATCATACCATTAAAATAATCCATCAACTCTGTGAATACATCCATAGAATTTATTTATTTACTAATTCCTTTATATAGGACTTTTCTCATCACTTCCCCATGCAAGAGAAAAAGCAGGTATGAGTATTTTCCTACCCTAAAGCCAGAAGAATTATTTGATAAGTTGGGATTCCTATTCTTCCAGTGTCTGACTCCATTAATTTGAGGTCTGGTATTTTTCCTTTGATGTTTTTTTGAGTCTTGGATCAGCAGGAGCACCTGATGCTGTTTAGGACATGGATATAGGGGTCTGTGGCTTCTCAGGTGTGGCAAGGACACATACATTTCCCCTGGGTCGAGGGAATGCCTTGGGAAGTAGGACTTGAGCTGTTCTGCCAATATGCCCCAAGTGGGTTGCCCACTGGATGAGATGCCCCTGACAGAAGGAAAGTATGGGGAAGACTGTGGTTGGAGATGAAAAGGAAAGGAAGCAGCTGGAGCCCTAGCCAGGCCACCCATGTAGGTGAATATGCAGGGGATGGCCTTACAACATTCTGCAAAGAACTCAATGGATGAGTCCCGTGAAGGAGCCACACAGAAGGAGTCAAAGCCCAGTCTGCATTATCCAGGAAACAGTAACCACTGAAATAAAGAGGATCAGCTCCTCATCATAATCAGCTAAATGAGGAGATGTCTCTGTCCTTCCCTCCTTCCATCCTGTCCCAACACCAGGGGGCATGTGCAGAGGAGATGGTGTGGTGAGAAGAGACCATACTCGCCACCCCCCCCACTCCCTACCCCCTTAAGTGGCTTAGAAACTCAAGTCTAGGTTTGTGTATGTGTTTGGGGATGGTGAGGAAAAGAGAGTCATTACCTGAAAACAAGTTTCAAGCTTTGAAATGCATGGGACTGAGTCCAACAGAAACAAAAATGTCACTGAATAATCCTTAATAACTGGAAATAAATGGAGTTGCACTAAGATGATGTCAAGCACCATTAAAGGGGATTTGAGAACACACAGTTGATGGCAGTTTTGTGTTTGAAACAGTGGTTAGTGGAAGACTTCTTGATAAACTAGGTTCAATTGTAGTTATTGGATATCAGCCTTTTAAAGATTTAATTCTCAGCCAAAATGCCCTTCCAGAAAGGCTGTACTCTTCCCGGTTCCTTGAAGATTCCCACTTCACAGGATGACTTTTATTCAGGCCTGGAGAGGTGCAATCTCATTATGTGGGTCATTAAAAGCAACACGTTAAAGATGACAAAGTGAATGTTGCCAAAAGACTTTGTAGCCTCAGCAAGTTATGTGGAAGTGAGCAAGAGAAAAGGACTACTTCGCTTACCTCTTGGAGGCTGTGAAGGATTATGTTTCAATGGGGTGTATATGAATTTCTGGCATTGTTAAACGCACACTGATGGCCAAATTCTTTTCCCCTTCTGATTCCTTCTAAGAATTTACTTCAGCTACCTGCTTCTTGCTGCAATCTGGGATTTGTAAAATCGTAGCGTCTAGAGTGTCACCTGAATTGCCCTCACGAAGGGCATAGCTGTGTCTGTAGAGCAGAATGAGGTAGGGAGGGAAATTCATGTTGAGCTCAGGCTGAGAAGGAAGAGGGAATCAGAAAAATGGGCCATTTGAAAGCAAAACTGCCTTGAATTCTCTGATAGGCTCTGTCTTGCGAACAAGAAGAGGAAGATAGGGTGGGAGGGGATGTTAGTTTTTAGCAACGGTTTTTAAACTGACAACAGAGGAAGAGAGACCAGAACCACAAAGTTAACATTTTGCACTTTGGCATCATTTGATTTTTAAAAAAATCCCCAGTCATAGGAGGGGCTGTCCTTGGGTGAGGGGTTCTGTTTTGAACTGGAGGGAGATCTGGCTGAAGCATGGATGAAATGTATGTTCCCTTCCTCAGATCACTCTTCATCTGCATCACCTGATGCTGGAAATCCCCAGGGTTAGCTTTTTTAAATTTTTGGCTATATTATAAAGTTCATTTAATGCCTTCCACAATGGTGTCTCAATTTACAGGTGAGCTAACTGAGGCTTGGAGCAGTTAAAGCAATTAGTGGAAATCCACAAAGCTGGTAAAGCACATAGCCCAGAATCTGGACCCAGATCTGATTCTTAATCCTTTCTGTCATACTAGTGGCCCCAGCAGATGCTCACTCCTTTAGATTAAGTACCCTCTCCATCAACTCCATTACACAGTTTCTTAAGCAAATAGCATGGAGGCTCAGACGACAGGCTTTGGAGTCAGTAAGGCTCAAATTTAAATTTTGTCTCCAGCCTTGATTATTTGTGTAACTTTGAGCATACAACACAAAGTCTACTCAAAAAAAGCTGTGAGGAGGATGTCCAGCAAAGCTGTGTTAAACAGTTTACTAGATTATTGTTATTATTATTATTTTTTGAGACAGGGACTCTGTTGGCTAGGCTGGAGTGCAGTGGCACAGTCAGAGCTCACTGTAGCCTCAACCTCCTGGGCTCAAGCCATCCTCCTACCTCAGCCTCCCAAGTAGCTGGGACTACAGATGCATGCCACCATGCCTGGCTAATTTTTTTTTTTTTTTAAATATAGATGGAGTTTCACTATGTTGCCCAGGCTAGTCTCGAATTCCTGGGCTCAAGAAGTGATCCTTCCACCTCAGCCTCCTAAAGTCCTGGGATTACAAGTATGAGTCACCATGTCTAGCCTTGTTGAATTTTAAAAAGCTGTCTCTCTTTGAACCATGAGTGTGTGATAACAGAATAGGACGAGGATGGATAACAACAATGAGAATACTAGCTAACACTTCTTGAGCACTTAGGATGCATCAGATACTGTGTGAAGTGCTTGCCATGGTACTATCTTAATTAATCTTTCTAACAATTCAATGATATGTACTATTAGCCAACCTCAATGTACAGATAAGAAGCTCATCCAGCTATAAGTAGGGGAGCCAGGGTCTGAAACTAGGTGGGTGGACTCTGGAGCCTGTGCTCACACTAGGAGGTAAGCTTGCAGGGGCCCTTGTGGGACCTTGGGAGCAGATGGTGATGCTTAAGGATGATTGAGTAGGAGGCTGTGGTCCTGGGGTCAGTGTGTGGGCTTTGGGCATCAGAGAGTGAGGAAGAAGGTGACAAGAACAGGGTGAGATAAGGTAACCATAGAGTGGGGATTTGGACATTTGAAACAGCTGTCACCTGTAGGACGATGTCTTAGTCTGTTCTTGTACTGCTGTAAAGGCATACTGGAGACTCAGTTATTTATAAAGAAAAAAGGTTTAATTGGCTCACAGTTCTGCAGGCTGTACAGGAAGCAAAGAAGCTTCTGCTTCTGGGGAGGCCTCAGGAAGCTTCCAATCATGGCAGAGGGCAAAGTGGGGGACAAGGTGGTTCATGGGGCAGGAGCAGGAGCAGGAGCAAGAAAGAGTGAGGGGAGGAGATGCTGCACACTTTTAAACAACCAGATCTTGTGAAAACTCACTCACTCTCATGAGAACAGCACCAAGGGGCTGGTGCTAAACCACTCATGAGAAACTGCTACCGGGACCCAATCACCTCCCGCCAGCCCCACCTCCAACACTGGGGATTACAAGTCCACATGAGATTTGGTGGGGACACAGATCCAAACCATATCAGATGGTTTCTAGGGAAAGGCAGTTGAATCTGAACCCCAAAGGTGAATCACAGACTGTCAGGGCTGGGAGTTCCTTAGACATGGTCTAGTCTGATGGTCTTTTAAACTGTACCCCATGGAAGCTTAGAGTCAGTCCTTCAACAGTATGAATGGATAGAGGTAGTGGGATGGAGAGGGGTCTTCAAGATCTTGTGGTATACAGCAACCAAAGTAATTCCATTTTTCTTTTTACCCTTTTTGTTGTTGTTGAGGTACAACTTATATATAACAAAGCACATCAATCTCAATTTGTGTGATGAGGCTGGGCATGGTGGTGCAAGGCTGCAATCCCAGCACTTTGGGAAGCTGAGGTGGGGCAGATGGCTTGAGCTCAGGAGTTCAAGACCAGTCTGGGCAACATGGCGATACCTCGTCTCTACAAAAAATACAAAAATTATCTGGGAATGATGGCTTTTATCTGTAGTCTCAGCTACTCAGGAGGTTGAGGTGGGTGGATCACTTGAACCCATGAGGTTGAGGCTGCAGTGAACTCTGACTATGCCACTGCACTCCAGCCTGGGTGACAGAGTAAGACCCTATCTCAAAAAAATAAATAAAAAAAAAATAAAAAAAATAAAGCCTGATGAGTTTCTGTAAACTTATGCACCCATGTAACCACTACCCAGATCAAGATAAAGAATCTTTCTAAAGTCTCAGCAGTTCTCTCTTGTTCTCTCCCATCAGTGCTCTAACCAAAGAGAACCACCATTTTCATATTATCTATTTTTGAACTCAAATAAATGGAATCGTAGAGAATGCATTCATTGTGTCTAACTTCTTTTGATCAAAATTGTGTCCAGGAGATTCATCTATGTTGTTGCATGTAGAAGGAGTCCACTTTTTTTCATTGCTGTGTAGTATTCTGTTGTGTGACTATACCAGAATTTATTTAGCTTTTCCGCTTTTAATTGGCATCCAGGTTGTCTCCATATTTTGGTGTTATGAACATAGCTGCTATGAACACCCTTGCACAGCCTTTCTGGGGACAATGGACACATTTCTGTCAGGTATATACCCAAAGTGGTGTTGCAGGGTCACGAGGTGGCTGGCTGCATTCTTAGATTTAGTGGGCAGGGCAGCTCTATTTTTGAACAGATGTTTCATAGAGTAGGAATCCTCATATAAGATTTTTCCTGGAGAAAGGGTGTGATTGCTTACATTTTTCTTTAAGTGGAAAAAGTTTCAATTCCTCTAGTACAATCTTCTGCATTTACAGTCAGTGAAACTGCAACTCAGAGAGGAAAGTGATTTGTTCAGACTCAAACTGCGGGAAAGTCACAGCCAGGCTGTTCAAAACTAGTCTGAACATTTTGTATTTAGTTTCAAAGTCTATGAAATGGATTCTAAATGCCACTCAAACTGGTTGCTTGTCAGATATGGACAGGAAACCATAATCAGAGTCAGAAGCCTTGGACTGAATCCCTAAAACTCACACTAACAAATGTGTGAGCCAGGGTGAGGTACTGCTGTGGGCCTCAGTCTCTCTAACTGGGAAGTGGATGTACTTGTTTCACAGCAATGCTGGATGAAAGGAGGTAATGATGGGGAGACATTTTATAGCTGGGAAGCTCTTAGTAAATTGCTATTACCATTATCAAAATGTATTCTAAGGGGATGCTTGGGCAAACATGCTATTTTCTTGCAGTATGAATGTTTATAATAATTCACTATTTTCTGTTTTATATTTTAGCCTGAGTTAATAGCTTTTAATGAAAATTTCTTCCCCATCATTAAAGAGTCAGTGTGGTAGATAGTATTTTCCAAAGATAGCCACAGCAACATACAGCCCATCCTTCACGCTGCTCTTACACTATGGACATTTTTATAATGGGATATACCTGCATTGAAGCGGGGGGTCTGTGTTCCCTCCCCTTGAACCTGGGCAGGCTTTTGTAACTGCCTTGACTCACTGAAAGTGCAGAAATGGCAGTGCACAAGGAGGAATGCAGAGTTGGAAAGGAAAAATTTAGATTTCGGGGTGCTTCCTGGAGAGAACAGAAACACCCCCTGGGAGGAGATACTGCTGTGGCTTTTACTTTTCTGGTTTTACACTGTGGTCCTCTTCACTTTTCAGATTTCTTCATTAAAACTTTCCCCCAAAGAGGAAAGCATACGTCTAGCAAATACCCCATCAAGTTAAAACTGAGGTAAGAACTGAGTGCTCCTTAGCTTCCAATTCAGGCAGAGTTTTGGTCATTTTGGGGGAGCCTGTTGACTCTGGGAGAAAGGCCTAGAGCTCAAATTCTCCTGGGGTTGTGGGGGCTGGAAACAGGAGCTTTGGGTGACAGCACACAGGGAAATAGTGACAGCTCCCCTTTGCCTGAGGGGCAAAGGGACTCCTGGTCCCCAGAAGCCTAGAGGCAGAATGGCACCCATGGGGGTGAGTGGTTAAGAGGCACGCAGAGAGAGCTAGATTTCTGCCCCTTGACTTTCCCCTCCCTGAGAGCTCCAGGCTTCTATGAATAAAGATCCTCACCACAGTTCTAAAACTAATGACTATCTTGACTGGGCACAGTGGCTCATACCTGTAATCCCAGCACTTTGGGAGGCTGAGGTGGGAGGTTTACTTGAGCTCAGGAGTTGGAGACCAGCCTGGGAAACATAGTGAGACCCTGTCTCTACAAAAAGTACAAAAAATTAGCCAAGTGTGGTGGCTCTCACCTGTAGTCTCAGCTACTTGGAAGGCTGAGGTAGGATGATTGCTTGAGCCCAGGAGTTGGCAGGATGATTGCTTGAGCCCAGGAGTTGGAGGTTGCAGTGAGCTATGACCACACCACTGCACTCCAGCCTGGGCAACAGAGAGAGACCATGTCTCAAATACATACATACATTCATACATACATACATGCCTTATATGTGCAAATCACTTTACATACTGGGAGGCAGGTTCATATGTGTGACTTCATTTGATTTTTCCAACGACCCTGTAAATAAGCCAGAGAATGTATCATTGTCTTAATCATCTTAATGTTATGTTTAAAGAAACTGAGAGGGTGAATAAAGGCTTTGCAAGATCCTACAGTAGCAGATGGAAATGCCAGTGAGAGAATCAGGTGTTCTGGCTTTGTGAGCTTTCTTTCATTGCATTGCACACTTGATCCATGGAGAAGTGGGAGTTTGGGGCACACAGCAGAACAATGGTAGAGCTAACTTGAGGAAGAGGCACTTTTCACCCTTCAGATTGCCCCCAGAAGGTAGCTGTCTCTTTGGCTGGCAGCATGGTGTTGATTCTATGTAAGAATAAAATGCCCTGGTCTAGCCACCTCTGCCCTAGCTTTGTCCCTTCACCTCCACCACCCCATGACTCCCCAGCCCCTATCAGAAAAGAACCATTTTATTAGTCATTTATACCTTAGTTAGAATTTAAGGACTTACATTTTCTCTTTTAGCAATATTTGCATTTAAATCTTATCTCTCTCTTTTTTTTTTTTTTCGAGACGGAGTTTCATTCTTGTTACCCAGACTGGAGTGCAATGGCATGATCTTGGCTCACCACAACGTCCGCCTCCTGGGTTCAAGCAATTCTCCTGCCTTAGCCTCCAGAGTAGCTGGGACTACAGTCATGTGCCACCATGCCCAGCTAATTTTTGTATTTTTAGTAGAGATGAGGTTTAACCATGTTGACCAGGATGGCAGGATGGTTTTGATCTCTTGACCTCGTGATCCACCCGCCTCGGTCCCCCAAAGTAAATCTTACCTCTTATTGTGATTTTTGTTTCCTGGAAAAGATGGTTTCTGGCATCACTAAGCAGATAGAAAAGCGTCATCTCAGGTGCAGGGTGGAAGTGAATGGGAGAGATTTTGTAGACACCCTCCTTGTGTGTCAGCAGATGCTAGCTACTTGAATCACAGCAAGTCACTTATCAAATATCTGAGTGCTGGATGCTAGGGACAGAGTGATGAACAGGATGTGGTCCATCCAGGTGCTGGGATACAGCATGAGGAGATTGCAGTTCATGGCAGGGGCCAGAGACGGGTGGGGGAGGCAGGCAAGGAAGCAACTAATGGTGATCTGCTAAGTGCTAATATAGATGTAAGTGTTCAGGCTGTTCTGGGAGCCTGAAGGAACTGGGGTCGGAGTGGGGGTGAAGGTGATGTCATTTGGCTGAATCTGGAAAGGTAACAGAACTTCCCTTTATGAATATCTTAGTCCAGGTACTTTAGAAAAGCAAATCTGAGAGATCATATGCACAAACTGGGGTTGGGGTGGCGGGAGGGAGTGCAACGTCGAGGAAGAAGATTCGAGAGAAAGGGTGTGCGTGTGCGGTGGTGAAGGAGGAGGGTGACGGGAAGGAATGCATTATTGTGTCCACAGCTCTGCAGCAGCTGTGTAGG
This sequence comes from Cebus imitator, assembly GCF_001604975.1. Taxonomy (NCBI): domain Eukaryota; kingdom Metazoa; phylum Chordata; class Mammalia; order Primates; family Cebidae; genus Cebus; species Cebus imitator. The sequence goes on from NW_016107606.1 coordinate 3,069,484, forward strand.
TTGCTCCATCTTGCTGGACAGTCACAAAGAACCTTTATGGACCTCTGTCCTCTGAGCAGAGCTCTACAGGAGGACAAACACCTCTTCCACTTCTTTCCCACTTTGAGTCCCCCAAAGGCCAAGCTTGCTCCGTGGGGAGTCATCTCTTGTGCATTTCTAGTTTGAGTCACATACCCTGAAGCTGGCAAGTCTGGGAGTGATGGGAGCTGCCAGAGATGGCTGTTGTCAGCCATAGGGCCAATCACAGATCTAGTGGCCAAGACGCCGGCAGAGAAAATCCAAAGTAGCCTAGAAAAGGAGCCTCTTTGAAATGTCAGGGCATTTGCACACAGTGGATTGTTGAATCCTCACAATAACCCTGTGTTGTGCCTTGAATTGTGTACCCCAAAAAGATAGGTTGAAGTCCTAACCCTTGCTACCTGTGAAAGTGACCCCGTTTGGAAATAGGGTCTTTGCAAATATAATCAAGATGCAATTTAAGATGAGGTCATGCTGGAGTAGGGCAGGCCCTTAATCCCATATAACTGTCGTCCTTTAAGAAGAGAAGAGATACAGAGAGGAGAATGCCACCTGAGGATACAGACGCACAGGTGAATCTGCAATCTCTTCATGCTGTATCCCAGCACCTGGATGGACCACATCCTGTTCATCACTCTGTCCCCAGCAACCAGCACTCAGCTGTTGGATAAGTGACTTGCTGTGATTCCAGTAGCTAGCATCTGCTGACACACAAGGAGGGTGCCCTCTCCCACTCACCCCACCCTGCCCCTGAGATGATGCTTTTCTATCTGCCTACTGATGCCGGAAACCTTCTTTTCTGGGAGACAAAAATCACAATAAGAGATAAGATTTAAATGCAAATTTAAATGCTCTGTGATGATGGAGGCAGAGACCACAGGGAGGCATCTACAAGCCAAGGAATGCCAAGGACTTCTGGCAATACTGGAAGCTAAGAGAACAGGGTGAAATGGGTTCTCTCTATGAGCTTCTAGAGAGAGCACGGCCCTGCCAACACCTTGATTTTGGACTTTCAGTTTGTGTCAGAGAATAAATTTCTGTTTTTTTAAGTACCCCACCCCTTTATGGTACTTTGTAACGGCAGCCCCAGGAAATCAAACGAAACAAGGCTCTTGCTCACATTTTCACAGCTAATCATTAGCAGAGCTGGGGGCTGCAGCCAGGTTTGCCTGTTGCCTAGATTTGATTTGAAAAACAGTGAAAGCTTTGCAGGGGTGGATTGTGGGAGAACAAAATGTGTTCATCTCTGTGGGTACGTTGTAGGTGTACATATTCACAGGGTACATGAGATATTTTGATGCAGGCACGCAATGCATAACAATCACATCAGAGTAAATGGGCTATTCATCACCTCAAACATTTATCCTTTGTGTTGCAAATAATCCATTTATACTCTTTTAGTTATCTTTAAATGAACAAATTTTATTTTATTTTATTTTTTACTGTAGTCACTCTGTGGTGCTAGCAAATACTAGGTCTTATTTATTCTTTCTATGTTTTTGTACCCATTAACTACATGAACTGTCCCCACTAACTACCTTTCCCAGCCTCTGGTAACCATTCTTCTACTTCTATGTCCATGAGTTCGATTGTTTTCATTCTTAGCTCCCACAGAAAAGTGAGGTGATGTGATGTTTGTCTTTCTGTATTTGGCTTGTTTCAGTTAACATAATGACCTCTGGTTCCATCCATGTTGTTGGAAGTGATGGGATCTGATTCTTTTTTATGGCTCTCTGTTGTGTACAAGTACCACATTTTCTTTATCCATTCATCTGTTAACGGACACTTAGGTTACTTCTAAAAGTTTGCTATTATGCATGATGCTGCAATAAGCATAGAAGTGAAGATATCTCTTCAATATACTGACTAAAATAAAAAATTTAAAAAACTAGATGATCCTGTTTCACATACACAAGGGAGCATCTCTGTCCAAGATGTAGGCCGTATGGCTTCTGAGTGCCTGAACTGTGGCCAGTCTAAACTGAAATGGGCTGTGTGTGAAAAATACATACTGGGTTTCGAAGACCTAGCACAGAAGAGAATGTAAAGTATCCAGTTACTAATTTTTAATATTGATGGCATATCAGAATGATTGTATTTGGGATATACTGGGCTAAATAAAATATATCATTAAGCTTCCTTGCACCTTATTAAAAAAGCGGCCACAAGAAAAATATAGTCACATATGTGCTCGTGGGATTTCTAATGAAGAGCACTGCTCTGGAAGGTGGGTTCTTTCACGGCAGGGAGCATCTCTGTGCTGTTGACTGTGGGTCCCAGAGCCAGAGCAGGGTCTGACATGCAAGAGTCCCTCAACACATAATTGTGGATAATTGAATGAATGAATAAACGAATGACCAAATCCAATCCAACCCTGCATCTGCTGGTCTGGTCCCTGTGAACATAAAGATTGGATGTAGTTTTCACCTTGCTTTGTCTCTCTGGGCAGTCATTCAATGACTCTGCGGCTTACAGAGAGTAATGCATGCTGCACAGTGCCAGCTAATGGAGAGGCTGGATGTGAGGTGGAATTTGGAGAATAAAAATGGCCAGAGTATTTCCAACCACAATGGCAGTGGCCACTTACTGGATACAGATTCTGTGCCTGGCATCATTCTAGGCACTTTATACAAAGTGACTCATTTAATTCTAACAACTTATGACATCAGTCCCATCATCAACTCTATTTGACAGATAAAGGAAATTAAAGCTCAGACAGATAAAATAATGTCCCCAGGGTTACAGAGCTGCTTTTTTGTTTTTCTAAACCCAGTTCTGTCTGACATGACACTTGTGCTCTTCACCACTATCATAGAGCACAGGGAGGAAGGGACTGGGGGGGTCCTACCAACACAGGGTGATACTGAAGCAGTTCTTGTTGATTCTGAGGCCCCGGCTCCTGATAGCAGGTGGTCCCAGCCCTCTAGGATTTGGAAAACCCATTGTCTGTGTCTAGTACCATGGAGCATTTGGCCACATAATGTCTGTGCATCTAGACATGTTCCGTCCGTGCATCTGGCCATATCTTGACTGTGCATCTCTTTCACCAGATGGTGGGACCACCCTCTGTACCTATGAAGTGGCATTGAGTGCACAGGTGAGTGAGCATTCCCTGTGTTGGAGGGGGGGCCTGGTGGGAGGCGATTGAATCATGGGTATGGTCCTTCATGAATGGTTTAGCACCATCTCCCTTGGTACCGTCATCACAATAGTTAGTGAGTTCTCGTGAGATCTGGTTTGGAAGCGAGTAGCACCTCCTCCCTCTCTCTTGCTCCCACTCCCACCATGAGAGACACCTCACTCCCCCTTTGCCTTCCACCATGATTAGAAGCTTCCTGAGACCTCCTCAGAAGTAGAAGTGACTATGCTTCCTGTACAGCCTGCAGAACCATGAGCCAATTAAATCTCTTTTCTTTATAAATTATCCAATCTTAGGTGTTTCTTTACAGGATTGAGAGAATGGACAAATACAATGGGCAACCCAGACTGAGCAAACCAAATGGAAAAAAGCATAAAGATATAAACCCATGGTTTACATTTGGGGCAGTAAGTAGTCCAGAGTGGCAGTGGTGCATGTGTTTGGGGTGGGCAGGCAGAGGGAACATCTTATGAAGAGAAAGCATCAGGGAAGGGGGCTGGAGGCAGATTGTATGAAAATCTGAAGACCAGGTAAGAGGCTTGGACTCTCTCCGGGATCCATGAGGAGCAGGAATATGATGGGCAGTGCTGAATGCTGCCAAGTCTGTTTTGGCTGTTTAGTGGAGAACCTATTGGAGGCAAGAGGCCAGATGCTGTTTGAAGCCAGTTCATTTTGCATGGTTATGGTAAGTGCGCCTTAAGAGTAAATGGCACAGAACCTGTGTCCATCTGCATGTCTTCCCTTACAGCTCTGTGGAAAGACTTGCTCCATGTAGGTCCCAGCAGCCTCATTTTCAGGAGTTAGTTCACTAACAGGTGCAGAGCTTTCTGGGAATCAAGCAAAATTACAATGAGCCTTCATATTATGAAGTGTGTAATGGAGTTATCTTCTGCCTGATCTGGGGACTTCCTTTCCACCCAAGGTCTTTGTAACAGCAAGTCACTTGTGGGCCCTAGGAAGTAGGGAGAAATAAAAACAAGTGGACACCTAAGTGTCAGCCACCGTTCAAGGATCTTGACGTGTGTTAACACCTTTAGTGCCCATAACGTATCATGGAGGGAGGAGCAATTGCTATCCCCATTTTACAGTTTAGACAATCAGATAGATTAAGTAACTCATTGAAGCTCACACAGCCAGTGAGTGGAAGAGCTGGATTCAAACTCTGGAGCCCGTAGTCTTAACTGCTTTCTTTTATCGCCTCTCCCTTTTTAGATATGGTGCTTTTTATTTCTACAATGATCGCAGCTCCTTATGAAATAGATAATATCATTACATTTCAGTTTATAGGTAAATGAGCCAATGTTCAAAGAGGGTTCATAGTTGTCCCAGGTCACATAGCCAGAAAATGGCTGAGCTAGAACTGGAACCTAGGTCTGTCTGACTTTGCTGCCTCACCCCTGTTTACCAGGAAGGGGTGAGGGAAGGAGAGAAGGCAAATGCAGGGGCCAGTCTTGTGATTCCTCACCAGAGGGCAAGCACTCTCCAGCCTATGGTGTTTCGGTTTACTGTCTCCATAAAATGAGATTTTTTTGTTTTCATAATTTGGAAATTCCATAGTAGCGCACAAACATCATAACTCTACCCTTGGCCACATCCACCTCTTCTCTTGGCCAAGCCTTTGGCTCTTTCAAGTTGTGACAGCAAAACCCTATCTCAGAGCTGGAGCTTCTGAATGTCAGGGCTTCCATCTGGGTCTGGAGGATAGTGGTTTCAGGGAGTGGTTTCTTGTTAAGCAAAGAAAACTGCTATTCAAATCCAATCTTCCTTCACATTTCAAAAGTCTGCTCTTAGGCCAGTGTGTGTGTACATCTGACTGTCAACAGGCATACAGAGATGGGGTGGGAAGTGATGCTCCGTGGCCACCATAGGCCAGACAGGAATTAGGAAGCTGACATACAGTGAATTAGGCATTGCTTCATTTTGTGACCAGCATCCCCTTCAACTGATGTTCATGTAGCAAGGCTTCCTGTGAGGAAATCTGAGCAGCATGTAGCAATAACACATTTGAGCACTCACTACAAGCCAGGAACTACATTAAGTATGATACACACACCATCTCACTTTGTGCTCAAACAATACTGTCATAGATTTCTTTACCCCTGGTTGAGAGATGGGGAAACCAAGTGGCTAAGTGGCTTGCCCCATGACTGAGGCAAGATTCGGACCCAGGTCATACTCTTAAGTGTACAAATTGAACACCTGCATCTCTGACTACTATCTGAAAAACAGAATGTAGGAGGGCGAAGGAGGATGCAGAGAGACCAGTTAGGAGGCAACTGCAGGAGTCCAGGATGAGACGAAATGGTTGCTTGGACTAAGGTGGTATTATGGAAGTAGTAAGAAGTGGTTGAAGTCAGAATATAGTTTGAAGGAAAGGCAAAACAACAGGGCTTGTCAATGGAGTGAAGGTGAGCCATATCGGAAAAAGATGAGACAAGGATAAGACCTAGACTTTTGGCCTCAGCAACAAAATACAAGGAGGTGCCATTTAATGAGAGGGAGTTGTTAAGGGGAGGAAAGAGTTTGGTGGTGGGTACCCAGAGTTAACTTGGTGGGTCAGTTAGACACCCGTGTGGAGACATGATCAGGGGAGATGTAGGGGAGGGAGGCGTGGGTTTGTCACCAGTTTATGGACCCAGTTTAAAGTCCTGCGGTAGATGAGATGATCAAATAGAGGATTGTAGATAGAAAAATAGCCAAGGGCAGAGCTTTGTAGAGCTTAACAATTAAAGGTCAAGTTGAAAAGGGATAGTGGGCAGAGGAGACTGAGAAGGAATAACTGTGGGTAGGAGGACAACCAGGCACTGATCCACAAGGAATAAGAAGGAGGGGTGATCATCTGCTCACTGGCACTGAAGGTCAAGTAAGACAAGGAAAGAGTTGGCCAGTGGCTTTGGCAAAGTGTAGCCCGTTGACAACTTTGACATTCCAGGAGGAACACATTCTCTACACCTGTCATGTTGGCTGTCCTTGAATCTCTGGGCAAAAATCCCCAAGATTATGGAGCCTAGAGATGGCAGAGCCAACATTCAGACGGTCCTAGGTTTGAACCTTGGATCTGCCCATAGCTATGTGACCTGGGGCAGTTACTATCCCTCCTTGAACCTCATTTTCCTCATCTATGAAATGGGAGTGACAGTGCTCACAACTTGAGGCAAGGATTGAATGAAATAATAAGTAAAAACATAAAGCAGCAAATGCTTAGGAGGTAGTAGATATTTTTATTATTATTTTTTTAAAATAAAGACCAGATCTCACTCTGTCATCCAGGTTGAAGTGCAGTGATATGATCATAGTTCACTGTAACTTCGACCTCCTGGGCTCAAGAGATCCTCCTGCCTCAGCCACCCAAGTAGCTAGAATGACAGGCATGCACCACCATGCCTGGTGGATTTTTTATTTATAGTAGGGATGGGGGTCTCACTATGTTGCCCACGCTGGTCTTGAACTCCTGGCCTCAAGTGATCCTCCTACCTTGGCCTACCAAAGTGCTGAGATTACAGTCATAAGCCACAGTGCCTGGCCTATTATTTTAACTTTTATATATTTTAAAAAAACATTGTTAGCTCAAGAGTGATACCTATATTTCTGAGAAAAATCTGACCTAATTTTGAGCAGAGCTTTATTAATGCCAGGGAATCTGACGGGAAATTCTTTGAGGGTTAAAACATTTTTTTCCCTGTGGCACCCCAAATGCCCAGCATGTAAGTGGATTTAATCTGATCAGGTCAATCCCTGTTCTGAGCAGTTTTATATTGCTCCCTGGGAAGAGACCTAGATCCCTGCCTGGGCTCACAAGACCGGGTAATCTAACCCCACCCACCTGTGCTGCCTGGTCACACACCATACTCCCCCCAACCACCACGACTCTCGATTCCCGACAGCACTCTACTTGGTCCATGCACTAGGGGGCGCTGCACATTCTACCTCCCCTATGCTCTCCCTTCCCTGTCCTTTTCCCTGTGTTAATTTCTTCTTGTCTCCTGGGGCAATAGATACTTCACCAGGAAGCCCTTCCTGAATTTCTGGACCAGGTCGATTCCTTTCTTAGAGGCTACCAGAGCCTCTGTGCCTTTCCTTCCTGGCACTTAGCTTGTTTCTGGCCACACATTTTTGGTGCACATGTTAGTTTAACACCTGACTTCATCACTAGATTCTAAGCACACGGAGCCGGAACTGATCTGTTTTGCTCACCACTGTGTGCCCTGTGTTGATCCCAGGGCCTGGCACACAGTAGGCAGGCAACACATAATTGTAGACTGAGTGAGTGAGTGGGTATTTAACGCAATGATGCATGAACAGATGGCTTTCCTTTTGTAGAGCAATGCAGGTGTCTCCAAAAGGTTGTTGGAAAGGCAAATATAATACCAAGTTTTATTCCATTTACTTTAATTACAATACGAAGGAGAATAAATCTTGCCCTTGAAATGTAATAAAGGTCCACTTTGAAATCTCAACTGTCTTTTTCACTGGCTTAGCTTTTAAAATGATAATTTCCTGATAAGCCATAAATAATACCACTTAAAATAGATTCCTGACTTGGCTCGGCCACTAACTAGCTGCTGATCGTAGACAGGTCACTTACACTCTGCATGTCACCATTTACGGTGTATGGTTCTTGTGGGGCTCTGGGTCGATGGCACAAGAGCCCTTTGAAAGCAAGTTCTTTTTTATTATCCATTATTCTCAGTCTTATTAATAATAAGAAGGAACAGGCTGCGTGCCAGAGATAGTTGAGTAGATTTGCAGGGCTGTAGGATTAAGGCCGCAGAGAAAAATGAAAAGAAATGAAATTGGTTGAGAAATATTTAAAAGGGGTGTTGGGAAATGAAGGGTGGAGGCCACCAGAGACAATAACGGCTGGGGGTTTATGTCTATTGGGCTGAGCAAAAAGATGGGGCTGTTGGTGACCTGAATAAATCACTCTCATGGCCAAATTCTTAGAAGCTGCCTAGGGAAGGAGAGAAAGGAATAAACTCCTTGGCTCACTGTGTGGTGGCAGAGGAGAGATGCCCGGCGACTCCCAGGTGACCTTGGCTGATCAGGGCTGTGGCTCCGAGGTCAGGGAGGCTGGCAGCTATTGGTGGGAAGGGTGAAGCTGTTGCCCACCAGGCAAATTATGCTGCCCAGCACAGCCTGAGCTCCACCACTAGAAGGGGACACAGATGCCCACAGACATGGGAGGAGGAGCAAAGCCAGCAGGGCAGGGAGGGGAGGGGTGTGCAATCCAAGCCTTCAGGGCTGGGCAGGAAATGGGAAGAATTGGGCAGCCCAGAGGGGATGGGGTCCTGAAGGCCCAGCCCAGTTAAAGGGCAGCAGCACCTCAGCAACAAGTAGCTGGTATATTGTGTGAGGATGTGCCACCCACTGTCGCTATCCAGCTTTTCCAGAGAGATTGTCCGTCCTGGGTTTTAAATATGGAATCATGCCATTTGCAGAAAAACAGAAACCAACCAAACAAACAACAGCAACAAAATCTCTGTAGGCCAACAGGACAGTCTGATGGCTATGCGTGGGCTGCTCTTTTGTGATCTCATTTGATGCCCCATTTGGGGGCTCCATCTTTGCCCTTCCCCTTCCAGGGTGGGGATGGAGGAGACGATTTGACTTTGTGGGAAAGGGTCCTGTAAGCTCACCTAACCCATCTTCCATCTTTAAGAAGACCCCTAGAAGTGAACACACACAGAGTAAAATGTCAGCTCACCATAGGTGCTATGAATAAAGACAATGCAGGATAATGGGGAGAGAGAGTGATGGAGGCATTTATTTTTGGTTGGATGACCAGGAGAGGTCTCTGTGTCCTCCCTTCTCCCAAGCTCTCAGAGGTTTACCAAGATTTCACCAGGTTTCCCTGGCCTTACTCATAGGTGCTAATGAGTAGCTGGGGGTTGGCTGAGTAGCTGTACTAATCCAAAAGGGTTTCTCTTCCACCCTCTGTATCCCTGGCCTTGGAATTAGCCTCAGCTCCAGCCAAGGAAGCAGGTGCGAAGCCGAAATCCTGATTAAGAGTAAGTATTTTTGCCCCTACAGCTGGAAGCAGCTGGCCGCTGAGTTTCGGACGAGAGGAGCTGCATGCTGCAGGACAGCAGGTGGGGGAGGGGAGGAAGCAGGAGCCACCAGCCCCTGGCCATGGTTGTGCATCCCCTGCTCAGCCTTACTTGGAGGGGAATAGACAGACATAAGGGACACAGTAAGTTAGGGCAGGTCCTGCAGCCTCACATATGTCTCCTCTCCCCCAGGTCTCCCTGCCTGAAATCTTATCATCAGACAATAACTTTTCTGAAAGCTGCAGTGGCATCTCTAAATCTCTTTTTTTCCAAGAGAGAAAACTGTGAGAGTTGTAATGCTTCCCATCTCAAAGAGAAAGAGAGTTCTCACCGTGAGCTGCAAGGCCCTCTGTGATATGCAGCCCCAACTCACGGGATGGCTACATAATTTTGGGAGACCAGAACAAAATGACAAATTGGCCCGCAGCATTATTGCCATCTCCCCAAGCACGGAGATTTCTGTCTTTTTGTTTTGGCTTGATGATGGCCCTATCTCCAGTGCCTGGAACCTGATAGAGGCTTACTACTTTGTTGTTGATGTTGAAGAAAAGCACAGTGTTTGAGTCATGATGTGGATCTATTGGTAGGACTTCTTTTAACATTTATTAAACTTTTACGGCATTGGGCTAAGGAAGTGGGGTTTCAGCCCTGGCTGCACAGGGGAATTGCCCCAGAAATTCTTAAAAATCCCAATGCTAGACTTTACTTTGGACTAGTTATGTCGGAATCTAGAGGGGGCGGGTGAGGGGACATCAGCATGTTCAAGCTTCCCAGCTGATTTCAATGTGCAGCCAAGTTTGAGGACCAGTGCACTGGCTCAATCACACTTGTTCTCAGTGGCTGTTGTGCATTGTTAGGCAGCTTGTTAACTGCTCAGAGGTCCAGGGCCATTTTCAGATTTTCCAGATTGTTAAATTTGGGAAGGAGGTCTGTCCTGTTAATAAGGTCCCCAGGGAATTTTTGCTTACTCCAAAGTTTGCAAACTTAAATCATGCTCAATCCTATGATTGTATTCATTTTACAGACAGGATAAAAGAGGCAGAGAGAGGTTAAGTAATCTGTCCAAGGTAACAAGGTAGGTAACTGGCAGAACCAGGATTTGAACCTAAGGCTACTGAGCTTACCTATTAGCTCCTCTCCTTTTTCTTTGTGACAAAAACCTAAGTGTGCTTCAGGAGCTGGTTGTGAAAATAAAGATAAGGTTAGGTGCAGTGGTTCATGCCTGTAATTCCAGCACTTTGGGAGGCCAGTGTGGGAGGATCACTTGAGCTGAGGAGTTTGAGACCAGCCTGGGCATCATAACCTAGTAAGACCCCCACCGCATCTCTACAAATAATAAAAAAGATAAGGAGGATATGCATGTAATATTGTATGTTTTAAAGATGGAGAAGTCGGTATTACCATTCCATAGTGAGGAAACAGGCCCAACTCGGTGAACTAACTCCCACTTCCAGGGTCTTTGGGCCTTTAAGAGGCAGAGCTGGGATTCCAGATGTGGGCCATTTTCTCCAGACTCTCAGGTTCTGCAAGTGAATCATTCAACACCTGGGTCATCCCGGCATCCATGTTGATTGGCGCCTGATAGGCCCATAACCAATAATGAGAAAGTGATTGGCGGGGCGGGAAGGCTGGTCAGGTGAGTGGGTGAACCAGTGAGGGAGTGAAGGGGCCCAGGTAGCTCACTTGCCTGTTTCCTGGATTCATTCTATTTTTCAAGTAGAGTTGGATCACTAGAGGGCGATATCGGACAAGAGAAAGAAGAATTCTTCACTGTTGTTTCTAGGACTGGTGAAGATAATACATCTGTGGCCGTGGATTTAAACCAAAAAGGAAGACTGTAATTTACAGAGCAGTTAGTGAGCATTGCTTTCCCCTGGGCTTGCAGGCTGATGAGAACCTTTCTCAAGCCCCATTAACACATTGGGCCACTCCAGACCTTTCTAGGCTTAAAACCAACAGGGCAAAGGGGAGAGGAGGGAAATCTTGGTTGGCCTGAAAAGTGGATGTTTGTAGATAATAGGAGGTTTTAGAAAAAGACATTTTGTAGCCTCCCAGACTTTTACGACATTGATGGAAGTTAATGTTTCAAGAAATGGTATTATAATGAAGTTGTATGCTGAATTAATTTTCCATAAATAAGACCATACATTTCCACAGATTGCTTTTCTGCCATATCATGGGAGTGTGTGCTCTTGGTGGATGAGTGTTCTCTCTCCTTCCTCCACCTGCCCCCTCTTCTCTCCATGAGCTTTAGAGTAAACGCGATCTGGGTGTCTCCACTGGTTGTGTGGCCTTGAGTAAGTCACTTAAATCTTCTGAATCTCAGAGTCATCAGTGATGACATTGCAGGTTTGTCCTGAGGTTTAAACAGAGAACATGTGGGCCTCCTTGGAACTGCCTTCAGGTTCCTGTTTCTTTGTCTTCTCTTCTCTGCTTTTCCAGTAAGCACCAAAAGTTCTGATGTCAAAAGAGCAGCGAAGTCTTTACTGAGAATTCACCAGTTGCCCCTCCCTGGGGCCATTGCTAACCCCAAGATGTGCATTTTAGAAGCTATGAGCATTGGAGGCGGCCCCTAAGGAATGAATTTCAAGTGAAAGCCTTTTAGACTCAACACCTACTTAGTGCTAATAATCATTACAATGAAAATAACTCCTATTGAGCGCATATAATGTACTAAGCATTGTGCTGAAGGTTTTATTGGTCCTACCTCCCTTAATCCTTGCCACAAACCTTATGAGGTAGGTGTTTCGTTATGTCCTTTTTACAGATGGGGAAACTGAGGATCAGAGAACTTAAGTAATCTAGCTGAGGTCACACAGCTATTAAGTAGCAAAGCTGGAGTCAAACCCAGATGTGATTCCAAAGCTTATGGTCAGGAAGAGGGCTAAGAATAACGTACGTGTATCATTCACCCTGTGCCTGGGCGACTTCCATAGAAAAGTTGTATGTCCAGGATACTGGAAGGAAGAGGAAGCCACGCATGATAGAAACACCTGGAAACACTTCCCAGAAGTGGTGTCATTTGAGCAGGGCCCTGAGGATTAGTCTGGGTTCTGGCAGGCAGAGATGAGGAGGGAAGAGAGTGTTAGAGGAACCACCAAATGCAAAGACAAGGAGACTGGAGAGCATGGGGTTTGTTTTTGGGATGTGGATGTATCCAGTAATGTGTCACCAAACGAGTATAAGGGGTGCTAGCTATCATTATTTGCATTTTACACATTAGGAAAATGAGGCACAGAGAGGGTAACTGATTTGGCCAAGGTCACACAGCTAAGTGGCAGAGCTGGGATTTAAACTGCCATCTCTCTGACTCCACTTCTGTAGGGTGGAGAGCACATATGGATCTCAACTCAGTCACAACTAAGAGAAAGGCTCTAGTACCTGCGGCTTTTGGGGGCAATCCCAAGGCCAGCAGCCCAGCCATACCAGAGGTTCACACACCAATATGCGCCCGCACACCCCCACCTGGAAATGTAGTGGGGAGAACAGTGGGACAGGACAATGTTCAAGTTCTGAGACACCAACAGTAAGAATCGACCTTTGCACCACACCCAGCTTTCTTCTCAGTTTCACCTTGGGATCAGCCTACTCTCCCACATTCTTTTACATTTCATAATTACTGCTCATTAACCATGTGCCAGACCCTTAAACAACATGGAGGCATGAGGTTGGCTTAGAAACCTGTGGGAGGTCACGTAGTGAGCAAGTGGCTGATGGAGGATTCAGGCCTGGCCTGGGCTGCTCACCACAGTGCTGTTCCCCTCTCTTGGGGTAAAGAGCAGGGAACAGGTGAGGAGATGGGCTCCTGTGAAGCCCGCCCTGCTTCGCCTAATGGCCCTACAAGGCAGCTAGTCATAGGTGAGTCTCAGGAGGTCTGAATGGCTTACCAGGGCTGGTGGAGCCAACACAGGAGACCAGATCCTGACCCTCCCTGCTGCCCCACATCCACCTGCCCTCAGAGTCTCCAGGCCACCACTTCTCCTCCAGCCCATCCCGAGGCAGCAGTTGCTGATGGACCCTGAGCGTCCGTAACACCACCACAGCGAAGGTGCTGGCCTCAGGTTCTTGTTACCTGAGAACATCTGCCTGCAGGGGACAGGGACCCCAGGCCACTGGTAGTTCTGTTTATGTGGGTTTTAGACTCAATGAAGTCATGGCTGTTTTCATTCTATGGACAGAGACTGCCTTGACTCTAGAGGGACATTTATAGCGCCCCAGGCAATATCCACAGATGGGCCAGATGCTGATGTTGGCAGACACACAGAGATCCTGTTTGAGAAAGGTAAGGTATAAAGGACACCAGAGGGGATTCCCTGCTGTGGAATTAAGAGGAGTCACCAAGGTAGTGATGAGAGTGGAGACTCAGCTCCATGTGTTTGTGGAGGAAAGAAGGGAGTGTGTGTGTATTTATTCATTAATTTATTCATATCTATTCACTCAGCAGACATACGCAGGGAACCTATTATGTACCAAAGAATATGTCAGGCGTCAAAGAAATATCAGGGTACAGAACAGAGCGAATTTTTGCCCTCACAGAGCCTCTCACTCTGCTGGTGATGATGGACATTAGGGAAGGGGAACAGCCGACGAGCACATAAATCAAATACCTAAGTTAGGTGATGGGGCCAAGTGACACAGACGGAAACGAACCAGGGGAGGAGCTGGGAGGTCTGGTGGGTGGAATTTGTCTGGAATGGACCATCATTCTCGCTCCAAAAGGAGCTAGAATTTGGTTCTTTTTCTCCTAAAGAAATGGGTCTTGATTTAGAGAACCACGATTCACTCCTCAAAGGTAATGTGCAGGCTAAGCTCCAGTATCTCAGCGGAGAATGCTTAGAGCCAAAATGACATGAGAGTGGTTTATCTTGGCTCCTCATGGAGTCAGTGCACTCTCAGCTGATGGGGTAAGGGAGGTGGTTTGTACCCAGAAACCCGGGTCCATTGTCCTAAGGTAGGGATGGGAGCAGCACTTCCAGGAGCAAGTGTGGGTGAAGACCAGAATGTTCTGGTGTTCTATCACACTGTAGGGTGACTACGTTAACAATAAGGTATTTTATATGTCAAAGTAGCTAGAAGAGAGGATTTTGAATGTTCCCCACTACAAAGAAACAAGAGATGCTGTCAGGGATGGGTACACTAGTTACCCTGAGCTGATGATTACACAATGCGTACATGTATCAAAACATCACATAGTACCCCGTAAATATGTACAATCATTATGTATCAATTTTTTTAAAGACCAAAATGAATATGTGCCACTGTGCCATAGGTTACCTGTAAGGTACAGGGCTTCTTGCTGTCTGTTGTGGAAGCAGTCGGGCCTTTTCACGACTCCCAGTGAAATGGCCAGGAGTTTTGGGGCTCAGTTTTTCTGAAACAAAGATATGGACCCAGAGTGTGACCGCAGCCCAGAATGTTGTACATGTTAAAGTGTGGCCTTGGTGCATGAATTAAATTTGAATCAGCTGTCTTCTGTTTAGGGCCTATAAACCTCCCCTTCTTTCAAAGTCTCTGGTGGCCAAAGAAACACAGATTTATGAGAGAGTGGCTTTGCTTTTTAAACTTAAGCCCTCAAAAGGGGACTTCCCTGGGAATCTCTATTAAGACATTTCTGAACTTAGTTTTTTTAAAAAAAAATACTAAATATAATCAATTTTGAATTATTTGAATTATTTTCATTAATTGCCAGTCATCCAAAAGAACTGATTGAGCACCTTTTAGGTACCAGACACTGTTCTAGGCACAGGTGTGAGCAAGATACATGGTCCCTGTCCTTATGTAGTGCACAGATGGACCAGATGCTGCTGTTGGCACACACACAGAAATCCTGTTTGGAGAAAGGTAAGGTATAAAGGGCACTAGAGGGGATCCCTCAGCAGGGAATCCCCCCCTGGACACAGAGTAAATGGGTAGTCATAACATGGGGCTCTGAGAGGGGAAGGAGGGGGTGTTTTAGGAGATACTTAAAGATAAAGGTCAGGGATGGCTTCCTGGAGGAAGGAGTTAGCTGGATGAAGAGTTGTGGGAACAGCGTAGATGTCCAGGTGAGAGAGGGGCCGGCCTGGAGTGGAGAGGGCATGGAGCGCACAGCTAGAGCGTCATAACCTGGGGAGGGCGATTTAGGGAGGTGATGGAGAGAGATGCTAGGGCTGCCAGAGCAAAGTATCACTGACTGGGTGGTTAAAACAACAGAAATTTATGTTCTCATCATTCTGGAGGCAGGAAGTTCGAGATCAAAGTGTTAGCTAGGTTGGTTTCTCCTGAGGCCTCTCTCCTTGGGCAGTCATTGCCATTTTGCTCTTTGTCTTCACTGGGCTTCACTCTGTGCATGTCTGTATCCTTATTTTCTTTTTGTATGAAGGCATCAGGCATATTGAATTAGGGGCCTCCACTTACAACCTCATTTGAGCTTAATTACCCTGTTAAAGACTCTATCTCCAAATACAGTCATGTTCTAAAGTACTGGAGGCTGGGACTTTCAATGTATGAATTTTGTGGAACACAATTCAGCCTGTAACAGATGTATAGTCACTGGATCAAGCAAGGCATTGGAACCATGTTAAGAAGCGTGGACTTTATCTGGAAGGCAAGGGGGAGTCACTGAAGAGTCTTACACAGAGTGGCAATGCTCATGTTTGCATTTGGCAGAGATCTTACAGCAGTGAGGGGAAACTTGTAGAAGGATAGAGTTGGGTTCAGAAGCTATGAGGATGTTGTGTAAGAGAACTCTTGGCAGAGGGAGATTAGGAGGTCGAAACTACAGGAACTGTGATGGGTCACTCCTCAGGGGCAGGGCAGGGGAGTGTCAAGGTGAGCTGGAGTTCTGGTTTGGGCCACTGGGTACACCATGGAAATCTTCCCTGAGAATCGTAGTCTGGGTGAGGGGGAGGAGATGAATCCAACATTAGGGGGGCATGCTGAGTTTCAGGGCCCTGTGGGAAATCTGAGTGGGGCCGGTCTCAAGCTCCGGAAATAATTCTGGGTTCGAGATATGGATTTAGGACTCATTAGCTTGAATGGTAATTGAGGCCATGGAAATGGATGCAGGAGGGGGATAGACATGAGTTTGAATATTCAGAAAGGAGCTGGCAACTCTTCTTACCGATGCTAGAGATGTGTGTGTACCCAGAATGACTAACACCTCCACTCATATGAAGGCCCAGTTAATCTTCAAGACCACGTTTTCCTCTCTGAGGAACCATTGGGATCCTGGGGTAAGAGAGGGTCTTGGGTCTCCTGGGCATTTGCTCCCTTCCCAAGATCTGAGGACATTTAATTAATTTTGATACTTAATGAGTCACTGGTTGCCTTCCCAGCTGAGTCAGCCAAGGTACCCCTCCTGGGAAGCACAAGCCAGGCAGCTCCAACCACTGGCCTTGTTTGTCAGAGGGACGGGGCGAGAGAATGGGGTGTGACATCCCAGACTAGCAAGCTGTAGTGTCTGACTACATGGAGGCAAGGAAAGACACCAGTGTACAAAAGGTATTTGCTTGGCTTAAGGGTGTGTGATGCATATTTTTGGTAGTAGTAGCAGATTTGTCTTTTTAAGATGTCTTTTTTGAGCCACTTTTAAAATAACAACAGCTGAAATTTATAGAATCCCCACCAGCTTCCAGACAATGTGCTAAGCATTTTACCTGCATTGTCTCAATTCATCCTTACAAGCAAGCACTGTAGTTATTCCCATGGTACTAAGGACATTATAGAAGTCACACGATGTGACTTTTGAGGCTACGACATGAAAGCATCTACCTGGCTCTCTCACTTGTCTCAGGATGTATGCCTAGGGAGCCACAAGCCAACATGTGAAATGTCTGGTTACCTTGCAGATGCTATGCTAGAGAGAGCATGTGGGGAGACTCCACAGAGAGTGATGTCCAAGGATCCTCTGCTGTTCCCGCCTTTGAGCCAACCCAGCTGATGCCAGTAGAGCAGAGATGCGCTGTCCCGACCAAGTCCTGCGAAGATTGCAGATTTGTGAACAAGTAAGTGTTTTTGCTTGAAACCTTTATGTTTTTGGGTGCTTGATCATGTAGCCCTAGGGCTAACTGAAACATAGTTGGAAGTGACGAGATTCAAGGTCATATAGCTGCTTAGGGGAAGAACAAAGAAAGTATACTCTCCTTGCATTCAAAGCCTAGTTCTTCAATTTGCTTGCGGTGTGACCTTTGGCAAGCTACTGAATCTCTCTGTTCCTCAGTTTTCTCATCTGTATGATAGGGATGAAGATGGTATTTGTTCAGAAGGTAGTGATGAGAATAAACATGTCATTCTTGGCATGTAGGAAAAACCTAGTAAGTAGCTGGGTTGGGGTTTCAATTCTGGCAGTCTAACCCTAGACTCCTAACTGGCAAGCTCAAGTCCAGAACAGTCCCACCAATCCCTGAAAAGAAGGCCAGACAGCAATATCCCAGGCACTCTCATTTTTTACCCCATAGGGTGTGATTCTGAGTTCTCCTTGGCCGCCCTCCTCTGTTCAGTGGGCCTTGATACATGATTCTCTGAACTGAAGGCCGCACCATCACTCCTCTCTGTTTAGTGCAGCCCAAGATTACACTGGCTTTTTTGGCAGTCACATCACATTGTTGACTCATTCTGAGCTGGCAGTCAAAATCTTAAGTGTTTTTGTCACATGTGCTAGCATCAAGCTGCATTCCTTCCCTTCTAGGATTGGTGCAGTTGGAGTTTTTAAAAATCCAACCACAGAATCGTCTAGCTTATTAGATTTTGCTCATTGTGGTGGCGTGCCTAGGAAAGAATCCAGATGAACCCCTCTCCTGGGTTCTTGGAGATACCCTGTATCCTTTTAATAGACCTTTCTTTTTTTTCTGAAGTCTGTTTGGGTGGCTTACTGGTACTTGCAACACAAAAAGTAAGCCATAGACTGACTTCCGGGTGGTCTGTGCGCAGGAAAAAAGGAGGTGTGGCAGGTGTGCAATGATAGAGGGCAGAGAACGCAGATGCCAGGAGCGTGTGCCGGGTGCCATGTCCCAGCCATGGCAGACCTTGCTGTGGATCATGACTCTCTTTGTGCTGAGTCAGGAAATGGCCTCTACTTTGATTAGCTGCCACCTGAGTAGGACAGAGCTGAGGACAAAGGACAGAGCTGAGGACAGAGACTGCTTTCAAAGTAGACCCTGGCATCATTAATCAAGCTTCTACCTCACTGGTTGTTCAGATGGTTCCCAATTCCCCCAAATGTGCTGCCATCTCACCCTCATTTTCTCAGCTTGCCCACAAAGATAAAATGATATTTTTTATCAAGTGTCATTTCTTGCTGAATTTAGAGAACTATGAGCTCTCTTAAGTGGCCGCTTCCCTTGATTCTGCTACTCCGGCGATACTATGTACAGTGCTTGCTGAGCCAGTCACTGGGTGGTCTGTGGTGCCACAGAGGGCAGGTGGGTCAGAGTGGACTGAAGAAAGTATCAAAGTCTGATGGACCTCACTTCTGCAGTCAGTGGGGGATTTTCCCAGGTGCTTTAGCTCAGGAAACATATGGTACTCAGTGGAATGCACCCTGGGCATCTATAGTTCTCTGCATAGCTCTTGGGCAATACGGAAGCACAGTGCTGACTCAAGCAGAGCCTGAGCCATCTCTACACACTTTTCCACCTTGTCCTTGAGTCCTACAGATTAGGTCCTAATTGATCTCTATTCTCCCTGCCCCCTTACTCTCCAGCCTAGGGACATCTTTCTATTCCGGGAATAGGACGCCTTACCTTTACTCCACTTACATTCTCCCAGATATGTTGTTTGTTCACGTAGCCATCCTATTTGCCTGTGCTTAAGCCCTTGAAGCTCAAAATTAATCATTAACTTCTGTTTTTGGTCCCCCCTTGCTTTCTCTTATGTCAGCTGTTCCTTGAGGGAACGAAGGCAGACTGCTGGGCTAAACGCAGAAAAGGGAACAGCCCAGGGGTATAAGGACATTGTAGAATAAAGAGCACATCGGTTAATAGCTTAGAAATGTTATCCCTCTAGACAAGTATCAGAAAGTTGCTCAAGCTTGCTCAGCAAATTATGGGAACTGATTGTAAGAGGCAGCTTATGGAAGCCAGGGTTGGAAATGGCTGATTGGTCCGAAGTGGAACAGGCGCCCGGGGGACGTGCTCTCACAGTTTCTCACGTCTTCAGGTGCCATAGTCTCTCGTCTCTGGCTCTTCTGAATCTCTGCCTTGCCTCTTCTCTCTCTGGACTGGCTTTCACTGCATTGGTGGACATTTGACATGAGGATACTCAGCCCTCTCCATGGCCCAATTGCCCATAGCCCAATTGTACCCATTAGAAAAGCTGCCCCTTCAAGAAATATTGTAATTGCCCTCTGCCAGGAGACTGAGTTAAAAACACACAAATAAGCGAGGACCGTACATGCTCAGTAGCCCACTGCTGCATGTTTGTATGCAGTGATGGCAAGTGTGACCTGGAACTCTGGCCTCTGCTTATCCCCAGAATTGGCCGGCAGAGGAGGAACATTCTTGAGCCTCAGTACCCAAAGAAGGGGAAACTCATTGGCCCAGCTTAGACCCAGTGTCTGCCTACCTGTGGTTTAGTCAGCTGCGATCGGGGGCAGGAGACACCTGAAGGAGCGTACCTTGGCTGTGTGGGTGGCAGACATCCCACAGTGCTCATGTAAGGGGGTTAATCGCATTAACTCTGGGTATTTCTTTGGCATCCCCCAACTAATTTTACCATAATATTTACAATATTGAATTAGTACATCTAAGAATAAAAGTTCTTTGACAGAACTCACATGGTAGTTGCTTTTGGGACTAAACTGCTCTGCAGGTCACCTAATGTACATGTATTATCATCCACTATTGTTGCTTCAATTGTATGTATCCACTTTCACATCACTTCCTAGGTAAACCTTACTTCCCCCCGTAGAAAACATGGTTCACTCAAATGAAGTAAATAAAGGGGCTTTCCCCAAAAGTGTGGGCAGAATTAAGGGAATCTGACAAGGAAAGTGGGAGCTAAGAAGGCCTGGCAGCCATTCGCCCTGCTAAGCTAGAACAGGCTGTGGAGGGAGCAGTTACTGGGGCCAGGAGAAGGTGGTGGTAGCTGCAGGGATGTAGGTCAGGGAACCTCATGGGACCTGTAGCCTTATGCAGAGGGAAGCAGCCAACTTATAGCCACCTGTGAGGGAGGGAGCTAGGCAAATAAATGCCTCCACCTTGTTCTCCTTCTCTTCTCCAGTCTCCTGCCAGTGCCCCCACTGGTTGAATCTAGCTGGGGGCCAGTGGACAAAAGATCCTGTTTCGGATGCATAAGTGTGATCCATGTAGGGGTGCAAAAAAGGATAGAAATAGGTGGAAAATAGATCTGGGAGTGGCAAATGGAAACTATCCAGCATGTTCCAAGTTGCATTCCTCTGTGATATGCCTTCCCAGACCACTTCACTGCCTCATCGTAATGCTCATTCCAGTCTGTCATATCTCCTGAAAGATTAGGCACGCAGAGCATATGCCTCATGGAGTGTAAGGACTGTGTCTGACTTGTCGTTGCTGTACGCCCAGAGCCTACCCCTGCGTCTGATTGTCAATGATGTGTAATGGAGCTTGGAACATGAATGGGCGCATGTCTGATGTTCCCACGTGAACATTCTTTGGGAGCCCTTTGGGAACAGTGAATCTCCCAGTACCCTACTTGGATACAATAAGGACTATTTAGTGAAAGAACATTCACAGTTGAGCGAATGGATGAATTCTAAGGGTGGATCACTTTATCATTTAAAAAATACCTGAATGTCAATCTGTTGATACCAAGTTTACATCAGAATTCAACCTCAAATTAATCAGCTTCCATTCGGATCTGTTCCTTTCTTGGAGACATGGTAGCATATATGTGCCTCATTTCCTCCTGCTTTGTATCCATATCCTCTTGGTCTGGTGGCACAGCCTCCATTTCTTCACAAGCAACCTGGGATGGTTAGCTTAGGTCCCCAGCCCAACCCTACTCAAGGGATGAGCTCCGACTAAGATGGTGACAAACAGGCTGTCCTGGGATTTTGCCTCTCGAAACCGTGGATCATGTGCCGCTCCTCTCCTTCTGTTTTCTTTCTTTTTGGCTTAAGTTAAGCAGAGGTGGTATTTATTGCTTGTATTCAAAGAACTCATATACTCAGACACCAGGAGGAGAGTTCCAGAATTATCAGGCTATATGGTGGCATGGTTAAGATCTTGAGCATTGCAGCTACATTACTTGTGTTTAAATCCCAGTTCTGCCATTTTTTGTCTGTGTGACCCTAGGCAAGTTACTTATGTTCTCTGTGCCTCAGATTCCTGATCTTCAAAGTGGAAACATTAGCTGAGATAAAGCATGCAAACACTCTTAAAACAGTTCCTAGTACATGGTGAACATGCAGCACATATTATCAGGGTTTTGACCATCCAAGCAACTTGAGAAGAAAAAAAAATGATGGAAGTATACTTCTTTAAACAAAAAGAAAAAAAATCACAGATCATGGAATAAATTGGAATGAAATCAATGATTTTTCAAGGGCTGCTATGTCTTCCTACCCACTCTGATGTGGGTTAGATACAGAGAAAAAAGAATCTGGAGCTGTTTCCAAAGGTGGCATTTAAACATGAGCTTGTGCCTTTTTATTTTTCAAGAAAAATCAGAAAAATCAGAGGCCAGTGGCTATATCTGCTGTTCTCTATTTCTTTTCTGGGAAAGTTCATGAGTTCTTGGCCCCAAATAAGCTTAGTTCTCTACCGCTTCCCACAAGGAAATTAAATTTTCAGGTCCTGCACAAAAAGTTTAGTTATCGCTAATATAATCATTGGTGCTGTCACTGTTGGTCTGTAGGAGCCGAGTGGAAGGATGGAATTTGACAGCAATAAAAAATTCTCCCTCTGCCTCTGCTCTCAGACACTTGGATACACATTAACACACGTGTGCACAATGTGACACTCATGCTCAGGCACACACATGCACAACCACACACACCCATAAACAAAGGGATGGCTTTTCCAGAGACAGTTATCCTGAGTGATTTTTTTATCCTGAGTGTTATCCTGAGTGATTTTTAGTAAACTAAAACCATTCAGTATTTTGGGGGTACCCACTTAGCCAGAGCTGGGCATGGAGAAGCGGGGAAGAAGTTGTTGCTCTAGGCTTGATCAAAGCTGCAGTCCTGGTCCTGCTTTCTAGGAGATTCTGAAACGGTGTTTTGAGGGAGAGAGACTCCTGCCAGTATCAAATAAAAGGTAGGTTGTGAAAACGTTATGCGAGAGGTTAAAAAGTTGGCTTTGCTTTCGTTCTTTAATTTTTAATGTTACTCTGGAGGAGTTTCACAGGCTCTCAGTCTAGTTTTGGAACCAACCAGACTGGTTCTGCATTGGTCTGGATTTAAATACTGGATTTGCTGCTTATGAGGGGTGACACTTACTGAGCCTTGGTTTCCTAGTCTGTGAACAAGGTACGAATGACACCTATCTATATGTGCTAAGATTGCATCTGCTGGAAGTCACAGAGATCAGAAGGCAGTGACTTAACCAAATAGGAGTTTGTTTTTCTCATGTAATAAGTAGTTCAGAGGTGAGCAAGCCAGGGTTGGTACCACTGTTCCAGGGGCTCATCAAGGACACAGGCTCCCAAAATCTTCCAGAGCCACAGATGGCTTCCCTGGTTGTAGGCAGGATAAAGGGGAATGGACAAATTGGCAGGAAGCTGAAGATGTGAGCCAGCCACATCCATCCCCCTTTGGAGAGCTTTCTAGAAAGCCCCACTCACTGACTGTATCTTATACTTTGTTGAACACACTATGTCAAGATGACCAACACTACCTGCAGAAAAAGCTAGGATATCAAGTATTTTAACTGAACCTGTAGTTGCCTCAAACAAAATAGAAGTCCTGTCACAAAGGAGGAAGAAGAGACTCCAGCAGTATCTGCCTCATGATATTGGGAAGGTTGTTGAGGAGACTCTGTGAGACAATTTATGTCAAACTCTTGGCCCAATGCCTAACATGTGGTGACTATTATTATTAGCTGGGACTCTCCCCATTGTCCTCTCAACACAGCCTCCTCAGTGTTCAGGGACTCCCCTGCCATCAGCCACCTCCTGTCTGAATCTAAGTTATGCTCATGACTCAGGCCATCTCATCTCCTCCAGAAAGTCTCCCCTCACCTCTGTGGTCCTCAAAGATATCACCTGCTATTTTAAAAACCTGTAGCATGAAATGACTGTTATGACCCAAATGTAATTTCAAACATATTTCCTAGCATGAATAGATTTATATCTCTGTGTTTATTATTTTCTCACAACTAGGTTACAAGTATCTTGATGGCAGAAATTACATTTTATTCCTACACTTCTGCCACTAAGCTCTGATTACTGGTTCTTATGCATCTCAGATGCCCACACTGAGTAGATTACAGAACATTCTGAGGTAGCTAGCTTTCGTTTAATTTGCTGTTGGACTGAAATGTGGTGTGTCAGGGGTTTGTTCATGTATGTGCAATAATGAATCCTGCTCTTTTGGGCATTTACTGTTTTCTAAACATTTTTTGAATTTTTGTTGATATATAATGGGGTACATATGATATTTTGTTTCATGCATCAAATGTGTAATAATTGAGTCAGGGTGTTTAGGGTTTCCATCAACTTGAGTATTTGTCACTTCTGTGTATTGGCAAAATTTTAATTCCTCTCTTCTAGCTATTCTGAAACATATAATACATTGTTGTTAATTGTAGTTACCCTACTCTGCTATAAAACAGAACTTACTCTATCTCAGGAATGGAAAACCAAACACCATGTGTTCTCACTTATAAGTGGGAGCTAAGCTATGAGGATGCAAAAGCATAAGAATGATATAATGGACTTTGGAGACTTAAGGGGAAAGAAGAGAGAGGGGTGAGGGATGAAAGGCTTCATATTGGGCAAAGACTACTGCTTGAGGGACAGGCACACCAAGGGCATTCGCTGTTCTATGTACATTGATTTTGGAAGCTCAGATAGCCAAGGTGTGGTCTAGTAAGTGTATACCAGGGTGACCCTCAGAACAAAGAGGAATTAAACATGAGATTTAGGCTAGGCTCAGTGGCTCACACCTGTAATCTCAGCGCTGGAAGACAGAGGCAAATGGAACCCCTGAAGTCAGGAGTTGGAGACCAGCCTGGCCAACCTGGCGAAACCCCGTTTCTACTAAAAATTCAAAAAGTAGCCGGGTGCAGTGGTGGGTGTCTGTAATCCCAGCTACTCAGGAGGCTGAAGCAGGGAGAATTGCTTGAACCTGGAAGGCAGAGGTTGCAGTGAACCGAGATTATGCCACTGCACTCCAGCCTGTGTGACCAACTCCAGACTGGAGCGAGACTCTGTCTTAAACAAACAAACAAAATGTGAGTTTTAGAATGCCCATCTGGAAGCGTTATTTCATTCATTCACTCATTCACTCATCCGCCAACTACATGCCCGACATACGCTAGGCACAGTTCTGAGTGTAGCCCTCCTGCTGCTGTGTCACCTCCCATAGCTTCTTCCCATCTCAAGGTAAGAGGAGCACCTTTGATCAGCAATACTCACTTTCTTCTGATTTTGACTCAACGGTACTTCCCCGCACCCATCAATTTCAAGACCATTTCCTAAATCTGACTTAGCCACTTGATTTCATGGAGTGCCCTGTCAAATAATTGTGAAAGAAGAACATGAAGCAGGACTATTGTGGGTGGGAAAGCCCCATACTTACCTGCCCCTTTTCTAGCCAACTCATATCCTGGTCCCTTCGGGATCCCCAGATGAAGTACCAGCACCCCCTCTCTCCATCCTTCACTACTTCAGTGGAAAGAAAAGATCTTATCTTCAGGAAGATTGGATTTTATTCCTCAAAATGAATGAATTCAGCAAAGAATTTCTGAGCTCTTGTTATGTGTAAGGTACTGTGCTTGCATGGGTGATGAGAACACAGCTATATTAACAAATCAATCAAGTAACTGATTAAATATTAGACTGTGCTAGCTGATGAGGATACTCTAATCTTCATAAGACTGATAGAGCACTTTCTATGTGCCAGGCCCCATGCTTACTGTCTTATGTACATTTTCTCCCTGTATCCTCTGAGGATTCACACAACACTCTGAACAGGTCGAAGATGGAATGATTATCCTCTACTTGCCACTTGTCTCCTGGTTTGTATAGAACCCATCAAGGAGTTGGAGAGGATTGGAGATCTAAAAACAGAATCTAAATTCTGGGAAGAGACCACTTGTCTGTTGGGGTGTCCCATGCCCACATGAGGTGGCCTCAGTTGAGCAGTATGCTGGCATTTTGAGTGGAAAGGATCTGAGATATATTCCCCTGTACTCTGCCTCTGAGTATACCTCAGGTCAAATGGGTATGCATGAGATCTGAAAATGTCCCATACCTTGTGGTAGAGGAGAGGAAGATAGTTAAGAAGTCAGAACCAGTTATTTGCATGGGATCATTGTGATGTGGTTTGAGGGGACACTGTGGCAGTCTTAGTGTGGATGAGCACAAAGTTGGGGCTCAGAGAGACAGCACAACAGGATCAGCAGAACCAAGTAGAGGCTGAGTCACAGGGAGGACAATCTACATTTACTGTGCCTCTGTCACATCAGCTGTGGACACTTTAGAATTGTGTGTGATGAGGAAAAAAGCTGATGCCCAACCATGACATCGGGTGTTACCTAGACCAACCAGGACTACAGGTACTACCTGGAACAGATGCCCTTCTCAAGGAAGGGGAGAACAAGTCAGAAGGGTATAACAAGTCTTCCAGGAACTTAATTTTGCTCCGGGGGATACAAGAAGGAGTAAGGCGGGAGAGAACTTCAATTCAAATGAATAAATTACTCAAAATAGGTGGGCTTTAATCTCTTGTAATGGTGTTATCTTGATGTAAAAAGATTGATTTGATTTTTTCCTGTGTCACTCATAGAAACAGTGTTTTCAGAGTTGTAACTGTGAATTTTATACCCACAACAGGAGTTTAGGTAAAAATATTCTCAACTATTTTCTTTTCTAATCTTTTACTCTTGGCTTCCTTCTCAGAGCGCTTCCTTATAACCTGAAGCGCCTGCCAGGAACAAGGTAGATCTTAAACCTATGAATAATGGCTGAGGTTTCATCCTTAGACTGCATGATTTCCCCAGGGAGTACATATTTACATTCATCTTTTAATCAATAGAGAAACCAGAGGATGACTCATTGTCTCAGAGAGGAAGAGGAAGTCATAGTGTCCTTAACTAGAGTCCCTCTGGGTTTTGGTTTCTACTCGGTGGGGTTGCAGCAGCCCTGTGAGGAATGCATGAGGGAAGAGGGCAAAAGGTGCTGGGAAGAGAGATGGCGACTATTTGGACAAAGGGCTCTTCCTGTCAGTGGCTTCATCTCCACCCAGACCCAGGCTCCAGTTCAGAAGTTCAGTCCCTTCTCCAACACCCACGCCCAGATTCACATGCCGATACTCAAAGCTATTCCCTCATCACCAGGGCTGGAAGGGACCCTGCCTGCAAGCCCTTTCCTCTTCTGGATGCTGAAAGAAGGAATTATAGAAAACAAACAAAACAATGGCAACACTATGGAGACAGTAAAAAGACCAGTGGTTACTAGGGGTTAGTCTGAAGAGAGTAATAAGTAAGCACAGTACAGAGAATTTTTAGGGCAGTGAAACTACCATGCATGAGACTATAATGGTAGATGCATGTCATCATATGTTTGTCCAAATCCACAGAACATACACCAAGGGTGAACCCTAGTGTGGTAGTCTCTTGAGGTTTGCTTTTCAAGGTTTCAGTGACCTGTGATCAACCGTGGTCCAAAAATATTAAACAAAAATTGCAGAAATAAACAATTTACAAGTTTTAAATTGCATACCATTCTGAGTGGTGTGGATGAAATCTCGAACCATCCTGCTCTGTCCTACCTGGGACTTAAATCTTTCCTTGGTCCAGCATATCCACACTGTCTATGCTACCACTTGTTAGGTCTGAAAAACATGGTATGTATGTGGTTCAGTACTATCCCAGGTTTCAGGCATTCACTGGGGGTCTTGGAACTAGTCCTTAGGGATAAACAGGGACTACTGTATAAATTATGGACTTTGGGTGATGATGTGTCAATGGGGGTTCATCAGTCGTAACCAATGCACTGCTCTGGTGGGAGATGTTGATAATACAGGAGGCTATGCTTGTGTCGGGAGCAGAGGGTATGTGGGATATTCTGTACCTTCCTTTCAATTTTGCTATGAACCTAAAACTACTCTAAAAGATTAAAGCTTTAAACAACAGCAACAGTGATCTATCCTATAGAAAGCAGTGAGGGGCAGCTTCATCCTTCCCTTTCTTGGAGCATAAATGGAATTTTATTTTTTTTTAACCAATGAGGTAGCTGAGGAAATTGAAATGGAGAGATCCTCATGGTGTTGGTTCAGCTTATGGAAACTCAATATACCAACTTACAAACCAGATCATTAGGAGGTGATTATTTATTTTATAGGCAACTGCATCACTCTAACACAGGATCCCTATAAGCAGTAATTCCCTAGGGCATTTAAGAATTTGCTAATAGATCATGACTATTTTAGAGAAGGCAGAGGCAGGCAGAAAACCATTTTGGAGCTGTCAACTGCTATAGTTCTGGGAGAAGTAAAGAAAAAAGATGAAGTACCTCTGAAATCCAGTAAATCAATAAGAAAACAGGATGGATTTCCCAAATTCAATTTATACACAACTTTTTATAGCATTATAAATACAGGCCGGGAGTGGTGGCTCACGCCTGTAATCCTAGCACTTTGGGAGGCTGAGGTGGGCAGATTGCCTGAGCTCAGGAGTTTGAGACCAGCCTGGGCAACACAGTGAAACCCTGTCACTACTAAAATACAGAAGAAATTAGCCGGGTGTGGGGACACGCACCTGTACTCCCAGCTTTTTGGGAAACTGTGGCAGGAGAATTCTTTGAACCCAGGAGGCAGAGATTGCAGTGAGCCGAGATTGCACCACTGCACTCCAACCTGGGCGATGGAGTGAGACTCCATCTCTCCAAAAATATAAATAAATAAATAAATAACTTCTTATAAATGCTGAACTAGACAGTTTATTTACACAAATCCTCCTAACAGCCATGAGAGGTAGCTCTTAGTCTCCTCATTTTATAGATGGATAAACTGAGACCTAGGATAGGGAAAAAAACTTATCAAAGGTCACAGATGTTTCACGTTGATATTATTGTACTCCATAATCTCAACTGTGTGTGTGTGTGTCTCTTTTTTTTTTTTTTGGGGGGGGGGAGCATGAGGAACCAAGCACAAAGGGTTAGTCAGCATTCACACCTCTATTTGAAAAATGTTATTTAAAAAGGAAACTATTTTTGGATAGAGTGAATTAAAGAGTAAACATGAGTCTCTGCTAGTTTATTTTCACTGAGTGCACACACTCCTCCAATGATAATTCATCCAGGATGTGAGCTGGAACTCATTAGAAGTCACCAGGCCTGGGGGAGAAGATAAAACCACGATTAAAGACATTTGAGCCCTTTAGGACAATTTATTATCTTGGATTTCATATTTAATAGGAGACATTAATTCACACAAGAAGTCCCCAGGGCAAGCAAATAATGCCCTATAATTGCTGTAGGGCTCTGGAGTTTCCAAGCATACACTTGCTCCTGGACTGAGTGAGGTCCTAGGTTTGCTGGGAGGTTCCAGGTTCAGGAACTCCTCTGAAGCTCTATCAGTTTGGCATCGTGGAAGGAAAAGCTCTTGCCAAAAACCAGAACAGCTTCAAGTTATTTCTTATAAGATGGCTATTTTTTTTTTTTCTCAAAGGCCTCTCCATTCATGCCAATGGGAGGGGAAACTTAACCTAGTAGATAGGTCTGAAGCATTAAAACAGGTGGCAGAATGGCTATGTGGCTATTCTTTTTTCTTTTTTTTGAGACAGGGTCTCCCTCTGTCACCCAGGCTGGAGTGCAGTGGCATAATCACAGCTCACTGCAGCCTCTACCTCCCAGGCCCAAGCAATCCTCCCACCTCTGCCTGCTGAGTAGCTGAGACCACCATACCTGGCTAATTTTTGTTATTTATTGTAGAGACGAGGTCTCATCCTGTTGTCCAGGCTGGTCTTGAATCCCTGGGCTCAAGGAATCCACCTGCCTAGGCTTCCCAATGTGCTGGGATTACAAGTGTGAGGCAATGTGCCAGGCCAAGAGTGGCTATTCTGAGAGCCCTGTCTCCCTGGTAGCGGAGTGTGCAAGAATGATCCTTGGTGGGCCTCTGGTCCTCTGTTTGTGAAATGAAGAGTTTGGATGACAGAGTCTCTAAAGTCCTTTTCAAACCTGTGGCAGAGTTAGAGAGGCAGAGTGGGGAAAAGCATCCTGGAGTTCAAATTCCTGCTCAGTTCCTTCCTGCATGTGGAATATTGGAACTATAATCACAATGCCAGCAAAAGAGTGTTGATTATTTATTAAGTGCCAGACATTATGCTGAATACTTTAAACACTGAGGCAATCCTATGAAGTAGGCACTGCAATATCTCCATTTCATTGTTGAGGCAACTGGAGCATAGAGGAACTAAGTGACTTGGCTAAGATCATGTGGAGCAGGATATTTTGGATCCAGGTGGTCTGCCTTCAGCACCTGCACTTTTACCCACAACCATCTTCATTGTAAGATGGGATAACTGCCTGCCTACCTTATAGCGTTATAGTGAGGATGAAATGATGTCATGAATCAAAGTGCGTAGCATGGATGTAGTTCCTGACCCATAGTAATAGCTTGTGAAGTAGAAGTAAATTGGGTTTGTTTAGCTGGAGAAGCTAATGAGAATATGAGACTTAATTATTGCCTTAAAATATATGAAAGATTTTTTTTTCCCATTTATTTATTTTATTGTATTTTAGGTTTTGGGGTACATGTGAAGAACATGCAAAATTGTTGCATAGGAACACATGTGGCAGTGTGATTTGCTGCCTTCCTCCCCATCACCTACATCTGGCATTTCTCCCCCTGCTATCCCTCCCCAGCTCCCCACCCCCCACCGTCCCTCCCCTGTTTCCCCCCAACTGACCCCGGTGTGTAGTGCTCCCCACCCTGTGTCCATGTGCTCTCATCGTTCAACACCCGCCTATGAGTGAGAACATGCGGTGTTTGATCTTCTGCTCCTCTGTCAGTTTGCTGAGAATGATGGTTTCCAGGTTCATCCATGTCCCCACAAAGGACCCAAACTCATCGTTTTTGATGGCTGCATAATATTCCATGGTGTATATGTGCCACATTTTCCCTATCCAGTCTATCGTCGATGGGCATTTGGGTTGGTTCCAGGTCCTTGCTATTGTAAACAGTGCTGCAATGAACATTCGTGTACACGTGTCCTTATAGTAGAACGATTTGTAATCCTTTGGATATATACCCAGTAATGGGATTGCTGGGTCAAATGGAATTTCTATTTCTATGTCCTTGAGGAATCGCCACACTGTCTTCCACAATGGTTGAACTAATTTACACTCCCACCAACAGTGTAAAAGTGTTCCTACTTCTCCACATCCTCTCCAGCATCTGCTGTCTCCAGATTTTTTGATGTTCGCCATTCTTACCGGCGTGAGATGGTATCTCAATGTAGTTTTGATTTGCATTTCTCTTATGACCAGTGATGATGAGCATTTTTTCATAAGTTTGTTGGCCTCACGTATGTCTTCTTTTGTAAAGTGTCTGTTCATATCCTTTGCCCACTTTTGAATGGGCTTGTTAGTTTTTTTCTTGTAAATCTGCTTTAGTTCTTTGTAAATTTTGGATATCAGCCCTTTGTCAGATGGGTAAACTGCAAAAATTTTTTCCCAATCTGTTGGTTGCCGATTCACTCTAATGATTGTTTCTTTTGCTGTGCAGAAGCTGTGGAGTTTGATTAGGTCCCATTTGTCTATTTTGGCTTTTGTTGTCAATGCTTTTGGTGTTTTGGTCATGAAGTCCTTGCCTACACCTACGTCCTGAATGGTTTTGCCTAGATTTTCTTCTAGGGTTTTTATGGTGTTAGGTCTTATGTTTAAGTCTTTAATCCATCTGGAGTTAATTTTAGTGTAAGGTGTCAGGAAGGGGTCCAGTTTCTGCTTTCTGCACATGACTAGCCAGCTTTCCCAACACCATTTATTGAACAGGGAATCCTTTCCCCATTGCTTGTTTTTGTCTGGTTTGTCAAAGATCAGATGGTTGTAGATATGTTGTGTTGCCTCCGAGACCTCTGTTCTGTTCCATTGGTCTATATCTCTGTTTTGGTACCAGTACCATGCTGTTTTGATTACTGTAGCCTTGTAGTATAGTTTGAAGTCTGGTAGTGTGATGCCCCCCGCTTTGTTCTTTTTGCTTAGAATTGACTTGGCTATGCGGGCTCTCTTTTGGTTCCATATGAAGTTTAAGGTGGTTTTTTCCAGTTCTGCGAAGAAGGTCGTTGGTAGCTTGATGGGGATAGCATTGAACCTGTAAATTACTTTGGGCAGTATGGCCATTTTCACGATATTGATTCTTCCTAACCATGAACATGGAATGTTTCTCCATCTGTTTGTGTCCTCTCTGATTTCGTTGAGCAGTGGCTTGTAGTTCTCCTTGAAGAGGTCCTTTACATTCCTTGTTAGTTGTATTCCTAGGTATTTTATTCTCTTTGTGGCAATTGTGAATGGAAGTTTGTTCTTGATTTGGCTCTCTTTAAGTCTGTTATTGGTGTATAGGAATGCATGTGATTTTTGCACATTGATTTTGTATCCTGAGACTTTGCTGAACTTGCTTATCAGTTTCAGGAGGTTTGGGGCTGAGACGATGGGGTCTTCTAGATATACAATCATGTCGTCTGCAAATAAAGACAATTTGACTTCCTCCTTTCCTATTTGAATGCCCTTTATTCCTTTTCCTGCCCGAATGCCCCGGCCAAAAACTCCAAAAACAAAATGAAAAACAAGGGGGAAAAGAGGCAACCCCGGCCGGGGCCAAAATTCAAAGGGAAAGCCTCCAAGTTTTGCCCATTCAGTATGATATTCGCTGTTGGTTTGTCATAAATAGCTTTTATTATTTTGAGATACGTTCCATTGATACCTAGCTTATTGAGTGTTTTTAGCATAAAGGGCTGTTGAATTTTATATGAAAGATTTTTAATGATTTGCTTATGTTTGATAAATATTGAGCCTCCACAGAGCCAGACTAAATGCTTTATATTATTCTTAAGTCTGTGTCATCCAGGAAGAGAATTCAATTTAAATAGGATAAATTTAATTTGACATAAAAATAACTTGACCTTCATACTGGGTATAAAATTTCAGAATAAATGATTGCAATTAGCTGCAAAGTTTGTATCCATGATGTTGAAATGTAGAATTACTATTTCAAGGCCTGCAATGGACAATTGTGCAAGTTGTTTACTGCGTGTAACCAGGGACTGCCATTTATACCATAGTCTATGTGAATGGTACTCTCTGGAGATGTGCAATACCTAATTTGGATATCCTTTTATCTTGCCTATTTGCCCCAAAATGTTTAGATTGAAGCTGGTCCCATTCTATCTGTAGGAATCCATGGCTTTGAATGGAAGTTGAGAGTTGAGACAATTATCTAAGAAAGGTAAATATGTGGTTTGCGCAATACGACTCACCACTCAGGATTCCATGGCAGTCACAGACCATGTGCTCAGAATCTTCTCAACGCAACACTCCAGGGAATTGCTATCAACAAATCAGATCTGCCACTTTGTCTAAAACAAGCTGTTTAACATCAGAAGCCTGGTGTAGAGTTAGAATGACTGGGTTCAAATCTAAGCTCTGATACGTATTAAACTGATGACCATTGAATCAGAAAGGAAGTGTTTTACTGCAAATAATAGAAACCAAACCAAAAGTGTATTAACAATAAGAAAAAATTGTTACCCCCCCATTTTTTAGCCTGAGAAGCATGCACACATGTGCATGCAGACACATACATTTTATATTTTTAACTTCTCTGAAATGAGGTATGTCGTGCAATTGCTGTTGCTAAGCATTGCCTGTCCTTGTGCATTGAACCTGCAGAATGGAGATGGCATTCTTGGAAGCAACTCCAGAGATTACAGAAGGGCACTGTCTGGAGAAACACAGTATCACCAATGTTATTCATGGTACAGAGGACAATTGTATGTGGAAAAACTAGAACATTGATAACTCTGAGTGGACAAGTGATTCTCAAGAGAGTTTGACTCAATGTAAAGCAGATTTAGGAATACCTTGACTAATTTACTTTATCTATGTATATATTTTTGGAAACAGAGTCTTACTCTGTGGCCTAGGCTGGAGTGCAATGGCGTGATCTCCGCTCACTGAACCCTCAGCTTCCCGGGTTCAAGCAATTCCCCTGCCTCAGCCTCCTGAGTAGCTGGGACTACAGATGTGTGACACCATGCCTCTCTAATTTTTTGTGTTTTAGTAGAGACAGGGTTTCATGATGTTGCCTAGGCTGGTCTCGAACTCCTGAGCTCAGGCAATCCACCCACCTCACCCTCCCAAAGTACTAGGATTACAGGCGTGAGCCACTGCACCCGGCTAAATTTATTTTAAATTAGTATATTTATATTTAAGTTTAAATGCGCAAGAGTGATATGTGATATAAAAAGTCTAGGCATAAGTTAATATAAATGTAACTTTTCATTAAGTATATTCTAAAATTCTAAAAGTATATTCTAAAATTTCTAAATGACAAGATAGCATCATAGCATCATAGTTAATTTGGCAGCATTAAAATTTTTTTTAGTCAGCTACGATGTAATGGTCCATCTTACAACTGATGGCATCTTAAATGAGAAGAAATGTGGCATATCACATTACAAGAAGGCCAGAGAGAAGTCAGTGCCAGGGTTGGCCAATTTGGCAGTTTAATAACATTGTTAAGGACAAATTTCTTTTTATTCTTCCAGGCTGTCCTCCTCCTTCTGTTGGCTTGTTCTTTGAGCTGACTCCTCTTGTTACCAGATGAGAAGTCTTGACTATGAGTTGTCCAGGTTCTTGGTGCATTGAACAAAGAATTTAGCAAAATGCACAAACAAAGCAATGGAAGATAAAGGCACAGATTTATTAATATTAAAGTGAAAGTATACTCCACAGAGCATGAGTGGGCTTGAGCAAGAAGTTCAAGAGCCCTAAGTATAATGTCCCCTGAGGTTTTTATTAACTAGAAGAACTTACTAACACCCTTTAGAGGCTTCCAATTGGTTATACCCTATGTGAATGAAGAATAGGCCTGTGACCAATCAGACGCTGGAGCCCCTATGCAAATGAAGGCTTGGCCTGCAGCCAGTCAAGGCCAAGGTAAAGGCTTGGCTCGTGGCCAATCAGAGGCATTTCCTGTTTGTAGAAGGGGAGAGCAGTTTTGCTGAGGGAGGGACCTCCAGCCTCTTGTCACTTGGACATGGAGAGGTTGGGTTTTCCTTTTGTTTCAATTCTAAGAAGTGAGCCATGAGTTGCTCTGAAACTCCCTGTCTCTACACCCTATTTTCCTATTTTACTTTGACAGTTCTAAGAAGACTGCTCCAGTTCTAGGTACTCCATGCAGATGACAATGTCCGGAGACAGAGAGCTTCTTTCATTTATCTCCTTTAGTCTGCAAGGATTCCTGTTCATGTCTTACTGTCTACAATTGTGCCTCACATGCCTAATCATGACCAATGCAAATGGGATTAGGCCATTGACTTAGGCCAATTATGACATCCCCCTGGGCCTAGGGTAGGACTCCACTCCCTACATGACATGATCCCCTGAACAAAACTGAGGTTCTTCTAGCAAGGAGAAGACAGGGTGAATGACTACCAGTCAATCAGAAATATCTGCCATCCTCCGCAAATTGCTTATCTTTTTTTTGCTTCAGTATTTTCACGTGTAAAACAGCAATAATAACAACTACCTCAAAGGATAGCGAGGATTAAATAATGCATATAGGGCTGGGCACAGTGGCTCATGCTTATAATCCCAGCACTTTGGGAGGCCTAGGTAGGAGAATTGCTTGAGGCTAGGAGTTCAAGATCAGCCTGTTCAACAAGTCAAGACCCTATTTCTAAATATATGTATATTTGGTATGGGCTCAAGAAATGTTAGCATTTACTGATACTTTTCCTATTTTCATTGTTGTTATTATTATGATATTACCCTATATCCAGACAGGTAGAATCTCAACCTGCCACTGAAGAAAAGGAAAATGAGGGCTTAAACTAGCCTTAGATATTAGCACAGATAGTCACTGGTCATTAGGTTTTTTTCTTGAGTAAGTCGTCTATACTAGGTATTGTTCCCAGTGTAGAAAGAATTCAAAACACAGTTCAAAACACAACTCTGAGTTTATGTTCTGGTTGTAGAGGCAACTAGAGAGTTGGAAAAAAGTAGAGATCTCTTGCCTTCTAGCCTCTTGGTATATTCTTTCCTCCCCCTGAAACATAATTTATCATCACATCTCTCCTATCTTAGCCTGGTGAACTCATATTTACCTTATTACATCAGCTTAATTGCTTCCCTGACCTCCAATTTTAGGTAACCTGCCTATGCTGAATGCTTTCATAATCTCCATCATAATAGCAATATTATATTGAAGTGTGTCAGTCTTTGTCAGTCTTCCCCACTTTATGGTAAGTTCTATGAGGGTGAAGACCATGTGTGTATTTTTCATGACTGTATCTCCTATTCATAGTGCCTGATGCAATGTAGGCAGTCAGGGTGAACCTGTTGAATGAGGGAGTGAATGAAGGAATGAGAATGAGTGAATGAAGGAGTGAAGGAGCGAATGAAGGAATGTATTTCACTTAGAACTCTTCCTGTTGTAAGTGACAGATATAACCTGGTTTAATTATAAAAGAGATTTATAAATGTCATAACTGAAAAGCCCAAAAGTTGGTCTGATTTCAGTGGTGATTTGATTTAGGGGACTCAAATGATGGCACTAATATTCTGTCAGATCTGCCTTTTCCAGTGTGGGCTTCATTTCCAGGCTTCCCATGGTATTCTTGGCACTTCCAGAGTCTCATCTTTCCAATTCACATACAAAGGCAAAGAACATAAGCCTCTCTTCTGTTCTGTGTGTGTGTAAACTGCTTAGAATAGTGCCTGATGTAGGGTAGAGGCTCAAGAAATGTTAGCATTTATTGATACTGTTCCTATTTTCGTTGTGGTTATCATTATGATATTACCCTATACCTAGATAGGCAAAAGCTCAACCTGCCACTAAAGAAAAGGAAAATGAGGGCTTAAACTAGCCTTAGATACTAGCCCAGATAGTCATTGGTCAACAGTGACTTCTACCAGTTCTACCAATATCTGATTCCCACTGAGTCACATGGCCATCACTGTGGCCAAAGCTGGACTTGAGGTGGGATTTTTCTCCACTGAGTACATGTACGGTAACCTTACATATGACCTGAGAATGTGGGATGTAGTGACTCCCAGGGGTAAATTTGGGATATCATAATTAGAAGCGGGGTAAATAAATGCTGGACCACAAAACAACAGATGTTCACTACAGAATGAATAACTGAATCATACAGGACCATGTGATAAAATCAGATGTAGATAAGAAAGTGCTATAGAATTTGTGGTAGGATAGATAAATGCACCCCCGTCAACAAGATGTTCATATCAGAATCCCTAGAACTTGTTAATATGTTACCTTACATGGAAAAGAGGAATTTAGGTTGCAGATGAAATTAAGGTTGCTGATCTACTGATCTTAAAATAAGGAGGTTATCTGGTATTATTTGGATGGACCCACTGTAATCACAAGGGTCGTTAAAAGGGAGAAACAGAGGTACAAGAGGAGGGCAGAGTTCTGCCATGTGAGAAGAACTCAACTCTCTGCTGCTGGCCTTGAAGATGGAGAAAGGGGACCATGAACTAAGACATTCAGGTAGCCTCTCACAGGTAGAAAAGGCAAGGAAATGGATTTTCTCCTAGAGCCTCCAGAAAGAAACATAGCCCTGTCGATACCTTGAGTTTAGATGTTAGACTTCTAGCCTAGAGAATTGTAAGATAATATATTTGTGTTGTTTCAAACCACTAAGTTTGTGGTAATTGGTTATAGCATTCAAAAACTAATGGAGTTTAAACAAAATAACAGACCATCCTTATAGAATAACAAATAAATGAACAAATTAATGATTCAGGACCATGTAATAAAATCAGGGATAGAAAGAAAAATGCTATGGAGTTCCAAAGAGGGAGAGCTTTTTGTTGGTGTAGTTAAGAAAGGGT
Source organism: Cebus imitator (assembly GCF_001604975.1). Classification (NCBI taxonomy): domain Eukaryota; kingdom Metazoa; phylum Chordata; class Mammalia; order Primates; family Cebidae; genus Cebus; species Cebus imitator. The sequence continues at coordinate 3,106,885 of NW_016107606.1, forward strand.
TATCAGAGAAGGCAGGATGGTAGCTATAGTATTTTATGAGCTTCACACACAAAAGGAAGGGATTTGGGGCTGAGAAAAGTGGAATGTTCAAAGGCACGAATGAATCAACACATTGGGAACTTCACTGAAATTGCAGGTTGTGGTTGGAGAACGGTATGAGATGGGGTTGGCTGGATGAGAAAGGGGGTTTGATGGAGCTTCTGCAAATTTGGGAGGAGATGTTTCTATTTGCTCCAGCTAGCCATGAATAGGCAGTGTGGGTTTGGAGCAGAAGCCTATCATGATGACAGAGGTGCCCAGGATGAACTGGGGACAAAGGAGACCAGAGAAGAGCCAGGCTGGCAGTGTGGAAGTGCTGGGCAGGGTAGCCTGTCTGCAGGATCCATAGCTGACTCTCTGCATTTGAGTAGAAATGGGAGTGGAAATAACAAAGAAAGCAGAGAATCCTGGGAGGCAGGGAACCTTCACTTGGGGCTCATGGGTCCTCTCTTCTGTTTATGACTTCAGGGAGTCGATGAAACTCCCAAGATTAGATGCACAATTAGGGGTTTTGTAAGTGTTCCTCCTTTTGTGAGTTTTTCATCCTTTATTAGATTCTCAGAGGGCTCTATGACTGAAGACAGGTAAAAGTCATTGATGTAAGTTTAAAAAATATGCTTTGTTGAAGAACAATTTACATGTAAAAAGTGCACATGTCGTAAATGTGCAGCTTGATGAACTTGCATAAACTGAATACCCCAACCAGCACCCAGATAAAAAATCAGAACCCTACCAGCATGCCAGTAGTTCCCTCTCAAGCCCTTCCTACTCCCATTTCCTGCCCTCTTCCTGCCACAGTAGCCACTACTTTAATTGCTAACTCAGCTGTAAGGTATTAAGCCAGGGCTGTATCATGTTCTGCCTCCTAGGAATTGGACCAACATTATTAAAAGCTACTATAGGCTAGAAAACCACATATTGTGGATTTCCTCCAGCAGATTTCAGGTAGAATTGGATGAGAAAGCCACTGTAGTGCTTTGCAATCATCCCCACCTTGTTTTGGCACTGGGCATGACTGCTCCAAACAGTTTTCTTCCCTGGGTTTCTAACCCTCTGACATGCAGTCAAAGCTGTGCTTTACCCAAGGGCCTAAAATCTCTGTGCTTCACTCCATTTGCTACATTGGCCACCGTAATCCTGGGGGCTGGGCCGCAGAAAGAACAAAATCTAATTTGGGCATTTCATTTTATGAGTTGATCATTATTTGGTTTCCTTTTCCAGTTCAGAATCAAGGGCCAAGAACACAGGCTCTTAAGTACATAGTTACCGTGGTGTGTTTTTATGCTGCAGCAAGTGGCTAAAATGCATTGCAGGGTAAGAGGATTAGACAGCAAATGGCATCTGCTAAATATGAATAGCAAGTCATCCTGCGAGGAGGATACAGTGCATTCCAGCAGACCCGAGGCTGGAGGGGACATGGATGGACTATAATAGGGTTCAGAACTGATCTATTTGCCTTTTCAAACAATAGTCAAATGAGTAACAATAACTGGATTACAGATTCATTTTCTGCCTAAAAACATAAAAGCAGAGAACCCAAAACAAAAGAAATGAGGTGAAGGTTTTGTGGCCTCAACAAGAATAAGGGATTCTGGCAGGAAAAAGAACACCCTAAAAAGAAATTAAATTTCCTCAGAGAAACAGGGAGGGAGGGAACACAGCCACACCCTCCTTGGTCCCATTCCTGGTGTCCCTGCCCTTCCCACTGGCCACAACAGGTATCTCTGAGGTCAGAGCCCGTTGCAATGGGTTTTGGAGGACTGCCCTAATTCTCTAGTTCTGTTGGGATTTTATGGCATTGATTCCTGTTAGGTTTGACATCGGCTGGACTCTCAAACTCTTTTTGTTTAGGAAAGGGTTTCATTATGATGGTATTTTTCAGCTGGGCAGGGCCTGCCTGTAGAGAGGTCTGTGAAGAAGGTGGGATTTGTTGGGATGACTTTTCCCCTACCCGCTCCTGGCCAAGCCCTTCTTCCCTTTGCATTTTCTCTCCACTACTTTTCCCATTCCTGGTGTCTCTCTCTCTCCAACCCTGAACTGGCCCTACAGACCAGGGAATTGACAGCCCTTTTCCAGGACCTGAGCTGAGTTTTCATGTAAAAAAGCTGTCACAGATAGAGATGGTAGTTTTAGTTTCACCTGCTTTTTAAATTTTTTTTTTTAATTTTTTTAGAAAATATATGGTCAAAGCTAATATCTCAGAAAAGCCTTTAAAATGTTTATTTTTAAAAATTACAATGGGAAATAAATACATTTATTTTACTATATGTAACATAAAAAATCAAGATGCTGGCCGGGCGCGGTGGCTCAAGCCTGTAATCCCAGCACTTTGGGAGGCCAAGGCGGGTGGATCACGAGGTCAAGAGATCGAGACCATCCTGGTCAACATGGTGAAACCCCGTCTCTACTAAAACTACAAAAAATTAGCTGGGCATGGTGGCGCGTGCCTGTAATCCCAGCTACTCAGGAGGCTGAGGCAGGAGAATTGCCTGAACGCAGGAGGCGGAGGTTGTGGTGAGCCGAGATCGCGCTATTGCACTCCAGCCTGGGTAACAAGAGCGAAACTCCGTCTCAAAAAAAAAAAAAAAAAAAAAAAACCAAGATGCTTTAACATAAAAAATCAAAATGCCCTGAAAACTTCCATTTAAATGTCACAGAGTGAACAGATCTATTTATTTTGGTTTCTTCTCCAAACTTAGCTAAAACAGCATTGATTGAATGAAGGTGGTAAAACCCACAAAGACAAAGTGTGTGGAAAAATGGGAGAAGTCAACAGAAGGCAAGCTGGGATGCAGGACTCATAAGGGTCTTCTTAAACCCTAAGGAAAGCCTGGGAGGCAAGAGGGTAGGGAATCTTAAAGAGCATGTCAGCTCACCCCCCAGAACCTCTGGTATCTTAGAAATTGGAGGCTCAGGGATCCTCTAGAAACCAAGGTGTAGGTGGTTCTGAACACAGGAGGATGGGTTTAAGTCTGATTAAAGAGCAATTGGATTCTCAGAGTCCATCCGCCAGCCTGAGCAGCTAGGCAACTTGCCTTTTCTTAGTTCAGCAGAAAACAAAATGTGTCCTCTCCAGAGAGGTTGAAACTGAGACATTCTGGACCCAGGACACAGCTGAGCATAGGGAAAGAGAATATCATGTGTGCTTTATTCAAAGCAGGGGGATTAAGTGAAAGATGCTACATTGAATGTGGAGGACTCCAGCTTCCTTCTACCACTCAGCTCCCAGAATGCAACAGCCAGGCTCATAGCACGACACAGGTAGATTGAATGGTTGTTCTCAGGGGAAGTGGATCAATGCAAGAAAAGAATCCCACAGCTACTGTCCTTTGGGTGTCCGCAGTGGAGTGGTGGCTAGGTCTTTCTGGTCAGTATTTCTCTCTTAAGTCAAAGAATAGCCAAAGGCTCCCCCGATGTAGTCAAAGACTGAGTATGGCTTCTAACTTGAAATGTAGATAGCAAGTAAATTAACAGGAAAAATAAAACACTGAAAAAACAAAGACAATGCGATGATAAGAAAGTTTAAATAAGTCAGTATTTCCTTCATAGAGATAAAAAATTGTATCTATGAAACAAGAAGAAGATGGTACAAAAAGGAACAAGCTTTTCTCCCAGCTTTGTTGAAGTGCGATTGGCAAAGGAAAATTGTATATATTTAAGGTGTACAATACAATGTTTTGATATACATATATTTGTAAAATGAGCACCACAGTCAAACTAATTAGCAGGCCTCACATAGTTACCTTTTTTTGAGTTGGAACACTTGAAATCTACTCTCTTGGCAAATTTCAAATATAAAATACATTTCTGACTATAGTCACCATGCCATGCATTAGTTTTCCAGAACTTATTTATCTTGTAACTGAGACTTTGTATCTTTTGAATAACATCTTCTCTTTCTCCCCACACTCCAGTTTATGATAGTCACCATTCTACTTTCTGTTAATATGAGTTCAATGTTTTTTTTTAGATTTCACATATAAGTAAGATCATGCAGTGTTTGTATTTCTGTTATCTTATGTCACTCAGCATAGTGTCCTTCTGGTTCACCCATGCTATCACAAATGGCAGGATTTCCTTCTTTTTAAACACCAAGTAACATTCCATTGTGCACATATGCCACGTTTTCTTTAGCTGTTTATCTGTTGATGGATACTTAGGCTATTTCCATATCTTCGCTACTGTGAATAGTGCTACAATAAACATGGGAGTGAAGGTATCTCTTCAAGTTAGTAATTTTACTTCCTTTGGTCATACACCCAGAGGTGTGATTGTTGGATCATATGGTAATAATATTTTTAATTTTTTTGAGAGACTTCCATTCTGTTTTCCTTAATGACTGTATCAATTTACATTCCCACCAACAGTGTACAATAGTGCCCTTTCTTACACACCCTTGCCAACACTTTTGATCATAGCCATTCTAACAGATATGTGGTAATATTTTATTATAGTTTTGATTTACACATCCTTGATGATGAGTGATATTGAGCATCTTTTCATGTACCTGTTGACCATGTGTATGTCTTCAACAGAAAAATGCCCTTTCAGGTCCTTTACTCATTTTTTAATTGGGTTAATGTTTTTTGCTATTGTGTTCTATGAGTTCCTTACCACATTTGGGATATTAACTATCTTGCTGTTTTCCTTTAGAATTTGATTATTTGCTATAGTAATGGTGTTTTCCTTTATAATTTGATTATTCTCCGTAGATATTAACTATAGATTTTTGCTTCAGGGTTACAATGAGGCATAACAGCCTATTTTAAGCCAATAACAACTTAACCCTGGATGCATACAAAATTATACTTTCTCCTCCCCCATTTTATGTATTTGACTTTATAATTTACATCTTCCTATGTTGTGTATCTATTAGCAAGTTATTGTAGCTATATTTATTTCTAAGACTTTTGTCTTTGGCCTTTATTCTAGTTAAAAATAATTTACACACCTGAGATTACAATATTAGAATATTGTGAATTTGACTATATACTTATCTTTATCAGTGGGTTTTATATTATCATATGTTTTCATTTTATTAGTTAGCAGCCTTTTATTTCAGTTTGAAAAACTCCATTTAACATTTCTTATAAGGCAGGTCTAGTGGTAATGAACTTCCCCAGTTTTTGTTTGTCTGAGAAAGACTTTATCTCTTCTTCATTTCTAAAGGACAGCTTTTCTAGGTAAAGTATTCTTGGTTGCCTTTTTTCCCCCAACACTTTGACTATGTCATCCTACTATCTCCTGGCCTGGAATATTTCTGCTGAGACATCTTCAGTGATCATAAGATCATAAGAAATATCAAAAGTATTCTTTTGTATTTGGTGAGTTTCTTTTCTCTTCCTGCTCTCAAGATTCTTTCTTTGTCTTTGATTTTTGATGTTTTTATTACAGTGGATTTGGTGAAGTACTCTTTGGGTTGAACTTGTTTGAAGACATTTAAACTTCATGTATCTGGATGTCCATATCTCTCCTCACATTTGGAAAGTTTTCAGCCATTATTTCTGTAAATAAGTTTTTTGCCCTTTTCTCCTCTCTTCCTCCTCCTTCCATTAGACTTGTACACATGGTTTTCAACTTACAATGGTCCAAATTTCAACTTTTCAACTTTATGATGGCATCAAAGTGATACATATTCAGTATAAACTGTACTTCAAGTACTCATATAATCATTCTGTTTTATGCTTTCAGTATAATTTTTAATAAATGACATGAGATATTCAGCACTTTATTATAAAATAGGCTTTTTGGTAGATAATTTTGTCCAGCTTTAGGTTACTGTAAGTGTTCTAAGAATGTTTAAGATATATTAGGCTGAGTTATGATGTTAGGTAGGTCAGGTGTATTAAATGCATTTTTGACTTATGATATTGTCAACTTATGTTGAGTTTATTGAGACATAACCCCATTCTAAGTCAAGGAGCATCTATATTAATTCTCTTAATGGCATCCCACAAATTCTGTAGGCTATCTTATCCCTTTCTCATTCTTTTTTCTTTAGTGACAAGATAATTTCAAATGACTTGTCTTTGAGTTCATAGATTCTTCATTTTCTGCTAGATTGAGTCTGCTGTTGAAGACCTCTGTTGCATTTTAACTTCATTCATTATATTCTTCAGCTTTAGAATTTCTTTCTTTTTTTAAATAATTTCTGACTTTTTGGAGAATTCATTATTTTGTTCATGTGTTGTTTTTCTGATAATGTTGAGTCATCTATCTCAGCAAAGAAGAGTTATTCTCTTCCAGCTCAGTGACCTTCCTTAAAACAATTATTTCAAATTATTTGTCAGGGAATTCATAGATCTCCATTCCTTTGGGAGTGGTTACTGAAAAATTGTTCCTTTGTTTGTGTCATGGTTCTTTGTTAGTGTCACAATTATTTTCTGTGTTCCTTGAAGTGTTAGCTTGCTGTCTTTGCATTTGAAGAAGCAATTAACTCCTCTAGTCTTTACTGACCAGCTTCAAGAGAGAAGCACCTTCACCAGTCAGTCTGACTAGGGATTTTGAGGCTCTCTCTGAACTTTTATATGAAGATGTCCCCTCCCCACCTCTTATTCTTTCTTGGGGGATGAATTATTAAGATTATTTGCCTTCTCTTGGTCCTGCAGAGCCAAACCAGGCGCTGAGATCCTCTCATTTGTTTTCCCAGAATTGTGCCCTGAAATACTCAGCTTTGCATACTTTTTTTTTCCAATCCTGCCAAGTCAGGCTGTCTGTCTGCACATACTTGTAAACCTCCTGCTGGGATGCACACTTTCAGCCTGTGAGGCCGCAAGTGGGAAGCTGGCATGGGGACAGGGGAGATATGTGAGGCATGTATAACATTGTAGAAGCCTGTGGGTCAGCTGGGGAGTCTGCAGGTGAGTTGTCTCAGGTAGTTTTGGGCAAACTTCCTGATGAAGTTCATGAAGTAGTTAATAAAAACTGCAACCCTTTGCTGAATACAGAGTCTTGGTTGCTATGAGTCTCTTCTCTTCTCTGTTTGCAATCTCTCCCAACTGCTTAGCTCTGCCAATCACCATGGTACTTTGAGTGGCAAAAGAAAGGTGTAGCCCTCTCGAGCAGCATTCCACATGACTGGGGAATCCAGGTGCTCACTTCATATGTTCTTACTTTCTCTCGTGGGAGAAATCATGGGCTGAGAGATTCTCTCTTTTTACTGAGCTGTACTGCCCTAGGGGAGGAGTGACATGGGTATAGTGAACTTTTTCTTCTTACGCTCTTTAATGTACTTTTCTCAGGTTTTTTCCCAACAGTGTGCTGGAACTTCTCTGCTGGATTCTCAGACTCCCACAAAGTTAGTATGATCCATGAGTGGTTGTCAAAAGTGATGCTCCATGGGGGAGATAATGGTAGAAAACTTCTATTTCACCACTTTCCTGATATTACTCCTCATACTGAGCATCTTGACAGTTAAAAATATGGTAACAGGAATAGAAGTCACAGTAAAAGATCTGTGTGATAAAGTAGAGGAAATCTTGAATGTAGATAGAAAACAGGAGAGCAAAGCTAGAAGACAGGGAGAAAACGGAGGAGATTTATGTAGGAGATCCAACATTTACTTGATAAAAATTCTACAAAGGGAAAAAAACCTAAGTAAAAAGATAATACCTAAGAAATAATAAACATATTCAACAACAGAAGGACATGAGTTTCTAGCTGGAAAGCATCAACCAAACTGTTCAAAACAACGACATTAAAAGGGCCCTCACAAAGCACGATATTGTTACATTCCAGAATGCCAGAAATAGAGATTTTAAAGCTTTCAGAGAGAAGAAATGGGTCATATACAGAAAAGAGAAATCAGAATGGCATGAGACTTTTAAACAGCTACATTGGAAGCTAGAAGTCAATGAAGAAGTGCCCTTATATTACTGAGGGAAAATGATTTCCACTATAGAATTGCTTTTCCAGACAAACTACAAATCAAGTGTGAGGATTAAAAGACACTTTCCAATATGTAAGATTTTAAAAATTTTACGTCTTGTGGTCTCTTCTTAGTTTGTGTTCAACCATATTGAGATAATAAAACAACAAATAGAAAATCATGGGATACTGGAAGTGGGGGATCCAATACAGCAGAGAGCTGAAGGGAAGTCCCAGGCTGATGGCGAAAGATGTCCCACAATGACAGATGTTTGACAGGTCTAGAAACCCAGTACAGGTTGAAAGGAAAACGTGGAAGGCTCCGTGGTGGATGTTCCTAAGAAGAGTGGAACTGGCCGGGTGTGGTGGCTCATGCCTGTAACTCAGCACTTTGAGAGGCTGAGGCAGGTGGATCATGAGGTCAGGAGTTCAAGACTAGCCTGGCCAGCATGGTAAAACCCCATCTCTACTAAAAATACAAAAAATTATCTGGGCGTGGTAGCATGTGCCTGTAGTTCCAGTTACTTGGGAGGCTGAGGCAGAAGAATTGCTTGAACCCAGGAGGTGGAGGTTGCAGTGAGCTAAGATTGCGCCACTGCACTCTAGCCTGGATGACAGAGTAAGACTCCATCTCAAAA
>NW_016107606.1:3115437-3132759 GCF_001604975.1 Cebus imitator
AAAGAAAAAAAAGAAAAGTGGAACTGAGAGACTGCTACTAAATTCAGGTATATTGAGAGAAATTCTTAGGGCTCCATGGGAGAGTTGGGGATAAATTAGTGACAGGCACATAGAAAACTAAGGAAAAAAACAATGTTAATCCCAACAACAGCAAAAACAAAGAAAGACAATTCCAGAAAAAAACACAAAGTTGTACAAGAAAAAAAACAAAGTCATCGTATGGTCACTTCATAGTTTTAGTATTGTATAGTACATAGTTACAGTATTGGAAATGATGAAGTTGAAAATTTAGTTATAGTGTTAGAAATGCTAGTATTGGAAATTTAAGTATTTTAATAAGTACTTAACAAAAGCATGATATAAATGTGTTAGGAGGACAGAGAGAGAGGAAGGGTATGTAGGCAGGGGACCTGTGAGGGAATATTAAGGTCGGAGGGGAAAGTCAGTGGATAAGATATAAAATGCAAAAATCAGAATGTACTGGTTTACAAACATTATTTTTATGGAAGGAAATAACCAAGATAAACATCCCAAAGCTGAAAGTGATTGGCCCTAGAGAGAAAATAAGGGTTACAAGGAGAGATAACAAGAAATCTTGTTTTTCCAGTATAAACCTTGTGGAAATATTTGATTTTTTAAAAGATGTTTTATACAAATTACTCTGATAAATTTAAACAAATTTAACAAAGGGAAATAAAAGCATCTTCTCATCTCACTGTCTGCATATTAATTGTAAATGGTGAATATTCTTTTGGACTTTGTTTTCTATGTAGTATAACAAATATAATTTTTAATTTCCCATGATTAAATAGTACTACGCAAATTGTGTTTCATTTCTTTTTCACTTGCATCTTGCATATTTTTTCCACCTTGGAGAGGGTAATAGTAATACTTTTTAACAAACTATGTTTTGCTAGTCACAACTGCAACTTTTTGCACTGGGGACACAGCAGTACCTATAAGTAGAAGAATAATTAGAGGCCCCATTCCTTTGGGCCTTCCCTTCAGCTTGCTCAACGTTGGGTATCATTTGTTCAAACTCCTACCCAGGTATTTATCAATGAGGGTTTAATAAAATATGACTTCTTGGCTGGGGGCAGTGATTCACGCTTGGAACCCCAGCACTTTGGGAGACCAAGGTGGGTGGATCACAAGGTCAAGAGACTGAGACCATCCTGGCCAACGTGGTGAAACCCTGTCTCTACTAAAAATACAGAAATTAGCTGGGTGTGGTGGTATGCACCTGTAGTCCCAGCTACTCACGAGGCTGAGGCAGGAGAATCGCTTCAACCTGGGAGGCGAAGTTTGCAGTGAGCTGACATGGTGCCATTGGACTCAGCTTGGCAAAAGAGTGGGACTCTGCCTCAATAATAAATAAATAAATAAATACTGTAAATAAATAAAATAAAGCATGACTTCTTTTTTGTTTTTTTGGAGACAGAGTCTTACTCTGTTGCCCAAGCTGGAGTGCAATGGCGCAATCTTGGCCCACTGTAACCTCCACCTCCCAGATTAAAGTGATTCTCCTGCCTCAGCCTCCCAAGTTGCTGGAATACAGGCATGTTCCACCATGCTCAGCTAACTTTTGTATTTTTAGTAGAGTTGGGGTTTCACCATGTTGGCCAGGCTGGTCTTGAACTGCTGACCTCAGGTGCTCCGCCTGCCTTGACCTCCCAAAGTGTCAGGATTACAGGTGTGAGCTACTGCATTTGGCCTTAAATATGACTTCTCCCAGAGATATTTATGACTTAGTAGATAACTCCTGAAGATTAAAGGACCTTATTACTTTAAGAATCAGCTACTAATAAGGAAATTCCAGGTACTTTCATAGAAAGTAGAAGAAATTGTTTTTGGGTAGAGGATATCCATCGATATCCTCTCTCTCTCTATGTATATCTGTATATATCGTTATAAAATTTATATGTGAAATCTATAATGTATACATATATATTATATATAGAAATATATGTAAATAATATGTATATTTCATATATAAAATTATATACTATAAAATTATATATATTTTATATATCAATTTATATATATGTATTCTTTTCTAACCCTGCTTCCCATGTGAGAAGGGGAACTTCCTGTTGTGAGCTATCGGCCCCCCACTACGAAAATTCTTCCTCTCTCCCTGCAACTCCAGACAACTAGGGCATGGGCACCTGCTCCAGTCTTGACACCCGTCTGCCCAGGGCTTTGATCTTGAGAGAGTAACACAGAAATGGACAGAGGCTCGTGTTTTGTGGTGGTATGCCGGGTTAGAAGTTGCATCCCACTCTTCCTCTGATTTTCCTTATCTGGTGTCCATGCTGTCATCCATTGCTGTCTGTTCCTGCTACCCCCTCTGTGGCCTTGGGGGTGGGTCTCTGCCCTCCTAGCATATCTCCATCTTAGGGCTGAGCAGAAACCTAGCTTTTCCATTTCCACAGTGCCAAGATGCCTGGCTGCAGTGTCTAAGGAGAAAGTAGCAGTGACTGGAGACAATGGAAGAGGATCACACATTAGAGAACCATACTGAACAGTATAGAACTGCCTTTGGGCATAGGGCAGACCCGTTTTGCTTATGACCTGCCTTTATGTGACTGGAAGCAGCAACTATGCCTTCAACCCTCCCCTCTCCTAGAAGTTCTTGAGTCATCTTGCATATTAATTTCAAACCCCAAACAAAGCAAGAAGTGTTTCTACTCATACCTGTGTAAGGACTGACCTCTTTTTAGGATGACAGAGCTTTGGTCTGACTCTGTGGCTCAGAGAAGACTATCACAAAGGAGTTTTAAATGGGTACCTTTCCTCAGTCCTGGGGGATTGAGTCTTATGACCACTTTGCCACCCTAACAAGAAAGGATGCAATTAACTGTACTGCCAGTGATGAGCAGTTGGTAGTCTGTCACTCAATGCTTGCACCTGCCTATCTGATGAAGGATCAATATGCATGCTCAGTATCTAGATGGGAATCATAGTTCTAATAGCCAAATGAGTACCCGTTATTCACATGAAAAAGTTCTGGCTGAAGCTGGAGTGGAATACATAGCTTAGATCCAAGGCCAATAAGACCTTTCCTTCTCATCCTCAATCTAAATCCTGGGACCTCCGTGCTCAGAAATGTCAATAGGTAGTGAGAAACAAGGAAGAGATTCTGTATTCATTTGCCCACCAGTGATGTGGCAAGGATGGAAGGCTTGCCCCAACCATTCACCTGTGGATGGGTCAGGAGAGCCAGCAGGAGTAACACTACTCGTGGTAGAATAAAATGTCAAAGGATGATCCGTTAGATTAGCTTTTCTTCTTTCCTCTTCCCTCTCTGTGGAGGAGTGGGTAAGGGGGGAGGGATAGAAGGATGTATGTCCTTCCAGGAAAAGAAGGAAGAAAGCCTTCCCTGCAACAGAATGTCTGGAACATGGTGGCTACTTAGTAAATCCTTGTTAATGAGGAGAAGCAAATGATCAGATTCTAATGAGAGACACAAAAAGAAAAGGAACTCAGAGAAGGCTTCTTGGAGGAGAGGGCACTTTAGAGTCATCTCCTCCATCCTTCTTTGACCTGTCTGCATCTGGGGCACAGCCCATGTGAGTTTCAGTAATTAAAATGTTTTCCTAAGTAGCTAATTCACTCTAAGTGATGTGATCATGAAGTATTACTACCTGTCATTACTTTGGTTAGGTGTTCGATAGAACTTTTGGATTAATTAGCAGCAGTCATTGAAGTTGAATACAAATAATGATAGGACCTGGGATCTGGAAGTTCTTAAATTTTATTCTGCTAGAATTATCTCATAAAACTCAGGCTTTCTGAAAAATTATTGACAAAAGGAAAAGAAATCTCAATAAAGCCTTCAAGTACACCTAACTAATAACTGGATCATATCCAAAAATTATATACTATGTATGAAGGCTTTCAACCCACTATTCTTCTCAGTAAGTCATCCTTGCAGCCAGCCCACACCCACACACAGATTTGGATGACAGGTGGCACAATTGAAAAAATGTGTGTGTCCATAGAGTCCATGGCAGAAAGGAAGAAAGAGATTGAGATGGGAGCATTGTGTATGCAGAAGGAGTGTACAGAAAACAATCAGGGTATGGTGAGCACACCCATTTGGCTGACTCGTTAATCTGCTTGTTACTCACTTTGCCTCTCTGTCAAAAGGAGGCATGTCACTAAGGTCCTGAGAAATGTCTTCCTAAGGAGAGTTATTGATGGAAATTTGTGGGTGTTTGACGAATATTACTAAAATTTGTGTGTAACCAAATTTGTGAACTTCTAACAAATATCCCCCTGTAGACCTGTGAGAAACAATATTAGAGTTGACCCACTCAGTTCAGGATTTTTTTTTTTCTGTTAAAAAAGCCAGCATTTCAAGCAGTGAGTTGACCAATAGGCTGTACCCCAGGCCTTACACGTCAACAGACTTGCACCAGGGATCCAAATCTTTCTCAGAGTGATCATACTGCTGTATTAGAGGTCTTCAGAGAAACTGAACCAATAGGAGATGATATAGATATATAGAAAGAGACTTATGAGGACTCGGTTCACTGGATTACAGAGACTGAGAAGTCTCACTATCTGACACCTGCAAGCTGGAGGCCCAGGAAAACCAGTGAGATAATTCAGTCCAAACCCAAAGGCCTGAGAACCAGAGGGGCTGGTGGTGTAAATCCCAGCCAGAGTCTGCAGCCCTGACAGCCAGGAACACTGATATCTGAGAACAGGAGAAGACGGATGTCCCAGCTCAAGCAGAAGGAGTCAATTCACCCATCCCCTGCCTTTTTATTCTAGTTAGATCTTTAATAGATGGGATCATGCTTATGGGTGAGGACAATCTAATTTAGTCAGTCTGCTGATCCACATGCTAATCTTCTCCAGAAACAGCCTCACAGACACACCTAGAAATAATGTTTTATCAGTTATCTGGGCATCCGTTAGCCTAGTCAGGTTGACTTACACAATTAACCAACATACCAACCTCACACTTATTTATCTATGTATTTATTTACTTGTTTATTTATATTTTTAGAACTTTTTTTTTTGAAGTGGAGTCTCTTGTTCCTCACCTGGAATACAGTGACGCAATCTGGGCTAACTGCAATCTCCGCGTTCTGGGTTCAAGTGATTGTCCTGTTTCAACCTCCTGAGTAGCTGGGACTGCAGGCATGTGCCACCATGCCCAGCTAATTTTTTGTATTTTTAGTAGAGATGGGGTTTCACCATGTTGTCTAGGATGGTCTCGATCTCTTGACCCCATGATCTGCCCACTTTGGTCTCTCATAGTGCTGGGATTATAGGTGTGAGTCACCACGCCCAGCCTAGAACTTTTATTTTAGGTTCACGGGTCCATGTGCAGATTTGTTATACAGGTAAACCTATATCCTGGGGGTTTGTTGTGCAGATTATTTCATCACCTAGGTACTAAAACTAGTACCCAATAGTTATTTTTTTCTGATCCTCTCCCTCCTCCCACCTTCCACCTTCTAACAAGCCCCAGTGTCTGCTGGTCTCTTCTCTGTATCCATGTGTTCTCATTATTTAGCTCTCACTTATAAGTGAGAGCATGCAGTATTTGGTTTTCTATCCCCATGTTAGTTTGCCAATGATGATGGCCTCCAGCTCCATCCATATTCCTGCAAAGGACATGATCCCATTCTTTTTTATGGCTGCATAGTATTCCATGCTACCCTCATACTTTTGTTGTTAGGGCAGGCTCTGGGAGCTTTGGGATAAAGGAGACCCTTAGAATTTTCCCCCTTCATTTAGTCAAATTAGATACAGAGCCTCCAATTGATCGACAGGACTCACCAGCCCCTCCCTCTCCATCTCTATACTCAGGTCTCCTTATCTTGAGTTGTGGATGAGCTTCCACCACATGGCAGAGGGCAAAGGCGGCATGGCCACAGTCAGCTCCAAGCTCATATCAACCAAGCCTAGCAACCTTGGGAGAAAAATGCTTCCTCCAATCCATTTCAGAAGAATTAGAAAAGTGGAAGAGACTATGATTACTGTGGCTTGGGTCACTCGCCTATCCTGTGAACCAATCACTTTAGTCAGGGGGATAAGGATAGGCCATGCACTAATTCTTTCAGAATGGAATTGGCAAGTCTCACCAAACTCACATGGGAAGCATAACAAGGGGGCAGTGATCTCATGAATGGAGGTGTATGTGTGGAGCAAGGCTGTTAATGAAAGAACCAGTGGAGAGAAATGCCAATAAACCAAAGTAGCAGATGTACCCAAACTGGGAAAGCTCAAAAAGAGAGCAATGAGACTTGGAGTGAAAACCAAGATGCAGAACTTGGAGAAACTCCCAAGTAGAAGGCAATACCTTCAAAAGATTTTAGGGTGCTGGAGGCTTTAATTGTGTGTGGGGGAGGAAGCTGTTAATGGCATTGGCCAGGCCTTGACACTGCTGGAAAAGTGACTTCAAGAGCCAGTCACACTTCTTCCTATATAAAGGTCAGTGGACTCCTCCTGGCTAGAAGAACAGGGATACTGATCTGTGGTGGCATCGTGGTTTCCTTTTTTCTAACTTAAGAATAAAGATGTCAGGGTTTCTTTCCCACTGTAGTGGGAAGTTTCTTTCCCATGGCTGGAGATCACTGAACTGGTAGGAAGATTGCCAGGTTAGCCAAAGGAAATCTGCCACTTTAGTTTAAGTCCTGGAGATATTCATTGCCTCTAGAAAGGTAGTCTGCATCATGATGTGGTGAGCTCTGATGAGACACCATGGGTCGGGGGTGGCAGTGAATTTTTAGAAACTCGACAGTGAGCAGGGGAACCACGGTTAAGTTTGGATCGATCGAAAGGATAATTTGCTGAGCTCCTAGGAAAGGGAGGTAAATGAAAGTGTCATTTTCCCCTGACATATCTCCAACATAAAATTTTGGTGTGGTGATACAGATCAAGCTCATTAATTTGTTTGGCGTTGGTTACTAAGGTTGAATGACAGAGACTGCTTGGGCTATTGTGTTCAGAAGAATTCTGAAGCGGTATCAGGCTCAGCCAGGAACAATGCTATCAACGACAAGGCAAAACCTGCCAGTATCATAGAAATGGAACATGGTAGTATGTATCTATTATATTTGGCTTCCCCAGGGAAACTATTTCCTGAGGATTTCTCCCAGGAAACCATTACAAAGGAAGAAAAAAATGCTATATGCCACAAAGGTGTTCTCCTCGGTGTTTCTTATGGCACCAGCAATTTGTTCTACAGAAGGAGAATGGTCACTTGTGAGAATTAAATTGTTGATCATGAAGAGCATTTGTAAACATGGGAAAATGTGGGACGTAATAAAGTTGAGTAAAAAGAAAACATTTATATACGTAATACATGCAATAAGGTAAAAATGGCATATGACACACACGCACACACACATTTTTGTGCATCTAAGGCTCATTTATTTCATGTTCACTTGTATTTGAAACCCAGCTCCTATCACACAGTAGGCACACAATAAATATTTTTTGACTATTTTGTTACTAGCTTTACATTTTTTTTTTTGCAATAAAAATAGTTTTCCCAAAAAGAATAAAAACCAAAACAAAAAACTTAAACCTCCAACAGTGAATGTGTTGGTTTTTCTTCTCAGAAATGACGATTTGTGGGAGGCTAAGGCGGGTGGGTCACAAGGTCAAGAGATTGAGACTATCCTGGCCAACATGGTGAAACCCCGTCTCTACTAAAAATACAAAAAAAAACTTAGCTGGACATGATGGCACACCCCTATAGTCCCAGCTACTCAGGAGTCTGAGGCAGGAGAATAGCTTGGACTCAAGAGGCGGAGGTTGCAGTGAGCTGAGATCAAGCCATTGTACTCCAGCCTGGAGACTGGGTGAGACTCAGTCTCAAAAAAAAAAAAAAAATTTGTCCTGCTTCTCATCACGCCCACTCAGGCTCTTTCTAGGACTTCACTGAACTCCTAAGATGCAAGTTCCCTTAAATTCCTACAGGCAGTGGTACTACCAACAAAGACTTCTCTATTCTTCCTTTGCCTTCAGATGCTCAGGCCTGGGCTTCCGATATTCTGAAAGCATCCACGTTTATTTTTCTACCAGATATTTTTGATTTGTCCCAAATAAAGCTTTTTTTTCCCATTTTGTGTGGTGTGAGGGATAACTAACTATGAGAATAGTCTAAATGGCATCTCCAAGGCCAGGGGAAAGCTTCTGATGGAATTCAAAATTCAGATCTGAAGCCTATGAATACGGTTACTGGGAGTGATTGACAGATTGAGGCCAGGTATCAAACAGACCTCAGATATTGACAGAACCTCTTCTCATTGGAATGACCTCTCACTACGTGGGCAAGTGATCAATTACTGTGTACCTTCACTACCTTCAGAAACTCTCCTAATATTCCCTAATTCCATCTAACAGTATTTTTTCCCCCTCCAAACCACACAAAGCACTCATAGCCCTTGACTAGGAAATTAAATTTTATTTTCAATTTCCTCAGACAAGGCAAAAGCAAGGGTAAATTAACAGTCTGTAGCTTGTCTGGGACTAGAAAAGCATTGAAAATGTAGTGAGGAGTCGCCATGTAGGAAAATTGTCCAAAGACAATGCAATATTTAGCTGATGGTAATCTCAGAAGATATACTGGCAGGGCAGCAGCAGTTGGATGAACGCACAATATCTCTGGGAACAAAGGAAAAGAGGAGAGGGGAGGCAGTTATTGCAATGATCTAGACCAAGAAAAAAGCCATGGTTTATCTGTCTATACCAATCTTAATATACGAGACAACACAATATCTGTCAATTTCACTGGGTCCAAAATAGTCAACTCACTGTCACATGTAATTTACTCATTGTAAAGTAATAGTTTTCTGTCTTTATTTCTCACCTGAATATCTTCTGTTCCCAGCCCTTTCTTTTTAATAACATCATTTTTTTCTTACCATAACAATAATTCTTGCATGTATCTATTCTACAAATTTTTATTGAATTTCTACCATGAGCAGGCAGTATTTGAGGTACAAAGGAAAGAGTGGGCAATAAAAAATGGTCAGGGACACAGGTTAATTAAAGAGATAACTACAGTTCAGTGCTATGATGCAAGGATGTAATAGAGGCTCTCAAAACACAAAGGAGGGGCCTAACCCGCTCTGAGGAAGGCTTTTTGGAGGAGGCAATAGATAAGCTAGTTTTGAAGATAAAATGGCTTAGATGGTGGAAGAAACATCCTATGACACCTGTGATCCCTCTTAGATAAAAGAGCTGAACATATATGTGTGTTTTCCTTCAGTATTTTAAACACACACACACACACACACACGCACACACATGCAACACACACTCACACATAGAGAGAGAAAGAGAGAGATTAGATTTACAGATATAATAATTATCTAAATGTACATAGATTTATGGAACTGTGATCTATATAGCATTCAATGTTTTTTTTCCATGTCTTTAAATATGTGTTGAAAACATGGATTTTGATAGATTAATAATATTATATTTAATAGATATTTCATAATATATTTGATCATTCTCTGTGTCTGTCAGTTTTGTTTGTAAGCCACAGAAAACAACACTGGCTATATTAAGCAGAAGATGAATTTACTGGAATCATATTAGGTAGCTCTAGGACCTATGGGAGGCCTGGAAAAATAGGCTAAGAAAAGGGACAGAAACCAAAATAGGCTCAGCAGTGGGACCCCTAGCCAGGGCTGACCACAGAAACAATCTGTCTCTGGAATTTACTTAGGTTTCAATGTTCTAAACAGGGGCATCTTGCTGACCAAGCCTAGGTGATGTGTCCCACTTTACCTACAAGGGGACAGGCAGTATGAAGGATTGCTCTGTTTGATTCTGTAGTGAGAAGGCCCTGACTCCCATTAAGAGTCCCCAGTGGGGTCTACCTCTCAAATGGGAAAGGCATTAGGATATGGCTTGCAGGAAACCACCAAGAACATCTAACTACCTCCCCGTTGTTAGATGTTTGGGTTGTTTCCTTTTTTCCCCCTTTGCTATTGTATTATAAAACTATGAAACATATTTTTCTGCAAAATTCTTGAGTACCTCTCTGATGATCTCTTTAAGATAAATTCTCAAGAAATGGGATTTCTGGATGAAAGCGTATGAATTTTTTTTTGTCTTAGTAAATACTGCCAAATTGCTTCTCTGAAAACTTGCATCAATTCAAGCTCACTCTTGGAGTGGGTATGAGGTGTGCATGGTTTCTTACTCATCATTTTTAGAAATCATCATGCTCACACCTTTCTAGGCTGTACTCATTTGTGCAGCCTGTACCTCACTTAAATTATGGTTCTCTGAAGTTGAAACACCTAGTGGCAAAGTGAACAATTGAGTAAATAAGTTGTTTATTTTCTTAAGTTTATTCGTGATAATTACTTTTATTATCTTCCTCATTAATTTGATTAATACAGGGGCTTCTTCTTTTAATATGCTGTAGAGAAGCGATTTCTTTTTCTATTCTGGAAAGAGCATTTACAAAGCAGCAAGTGCATCTCTAGGAAATGCTCACCCTGCCTCAGCAGGTGACTCTCATTGACGCTGTCCAAGGTATCTCTCAGACATCCTGGGAACAGGGGTAGACCTCATCTCCAGAAGCAGGTCCTTTCGGCAGCCATAGCAGTGATTTATCTCCTATGGCCCTCAAGTTGGGATGAACACAAAACCCAAAGAGGTGATGAAATATTTCATGACTTTTCTATTAACTTAGAGGAACATCTTTCTAGCAACAAATTGAAAGGCATAAAAAATATTAGGGCCTGGGCTTCCATCAAGAGAGTCCTAATGATGCCCAAAAAGGACCACTTGATAAGGAATCAAGTACACTGGATTTTGGGGGCAGTGAAACATCATATGGCAATTGAAGTGTCATATTATACGTGATACTGTAATGATAGATATGTAACATCACACATTTGTTAATACTCATAGACCTATATTGCACAAAGAGTGAACGCTAATGTAAACTGTAAACTGAATAATAATATATCGATATTGATTCATTATAACAAATGCACCGCACTCGTGCAAGATGTTAATAATAGGGAACGATGTGTTGGGGTAGGGGACTGCATATGAGAACTCTCTACCAGCTGCTCAATTTTTCTGGAAATGGAAAACTGTTCTAAAAAATAAAGCCTATTAACTAAAAAACATTTCAAAATTACACACAGAGAAATACAGTATATTCAAAAAGCAGCACTTGACTAGGAGTCTGAACCCTGGAATACCAGTCCTACTTTGTCATTGACTAGCTGTGTGGCTTTGGAGAAGTCACTTCACTTCTCCAGATTTTACCACAGGGTTGGACCACATGATCTTTAAAATGATTCCCCCTTCTGATAACATAAGATCTCAGGATTACTTACTTTAGATTTTTCACCCTTGTCCAGACTTTGAATGTCAGTAGTAATCAAAACATGCCTTTCACTTTGCTGTCTGGCAAGAAATAATGGAATGAATAAAACACAAGTCTTTTCCCCTTACCCAGGGGCTCGGAAGCCTCTCTAGAGCTAGCAAGACCTATATAAAAGTCAGGTGTAAGACAAATAAGGCAAGCTGATGTTTTTCCAGAGAAAGCCACTTTTTTCCTCTTTGCATAATTTGATTTTAATGTTCTGCTCTTGTTAAGTTCTCTCCCACTTGTAGATGTTTACACAATGGGCTATAGCCATATAGTTTTATTGTTGGTCATTAACCATGGGTTAACCTTTTAAATGGACTTATGTGGCTTATTAAGTATGCAATTCATGACAACTACAGATAAGTCCTGATTTTGGATCACGGGTATGAACCATCTCTGGGTGTCTGTGCTTGGCAGGTAGCCAGCTTGATGCTGAGCTCTGATTGGTTTGATGCTCTTGGGACCATGTGACCTTAGGTTCAGGCATTGGTGCACGTTCATGGGCTGGTGGGTTGAGGTAACCACACTGGTCTTAAAGGAATGTCGATCTCATTGGAAAGTGTATATAGCAAAGAATAATTTTCAGTTTTCCCTAAGTAAATATCTGGCAAAGCCTAGAATTGGATCATGTCCAGCTCTGCAGATAAAATGCCCCCAAACAGATTTCCGCTGAAGAAAGGCTGAAAATATATGCACATTTATATTTTTCTAATTTAGGGAAATCTCATTAATGTGAATAATGCAGAATAATGTACAATGAGGTAGTGGTTGATATTCTCATGCTCGTATAAAAGGGAGTTCGTTATGGTCCAACAGGAGGTTAGCACTTACTGAAACTCTTTCTATATGAGGTCTTTACACATGTAAGCTCCTACTTAGTCCAGGAATAGCAATACACAGCAGCACTTGTACCTCAACTCTTTCTCCTAAGCTCAAAGCAGACATTCCTAATGTAAAATGACATTCCTTCCTGCAGAGATGGCCAGTTGAAGTCAAAGGGGGCTTTCAAGAAGGATCTAATGAAGGCTTGTAAGAAGAACCTTCCTACCAATGAAGTCAACAAGCCTATCTTCATGGGAAGCCACCTTTCCTGGAGAAGAAATCTTGCTTCTTGGAGACGACTGCCTTTAAGCTCATGGATTAACGTACCAGGATGTTAAATTGACTTTCATTGTATTCTTAGAGCCTTAACTGAGACCCCAGAACAAAGGTCAGTGATTATTAAGTACTCATTATTTCTGGAAAACATAGATCCTAGACATATCCTTGGGAGGTTACTGAGAGAGAGCAAAATGGTCCCTCATGTCCATCATTCACATCCATCCTGTATAAGAGAAAGAAGACCAGACATTTTAAAAGATAGGGTTAAATGAAGGGATGTTTTAGGAGTGAGTAATTCCCCCTAACCACCTCTACTCCTTTCAGGCAAGTAAAAGAGCTGCAAGAGTAAATGGTGGAGGTATTTGGGATACATTCCTCTGCCTAAAATACTCTGAAAGCTGGAGGCTGGCTGAAAATGGCAGTGATAGTTGAGCTAGGAGAGAGGGTGGCAGTAGAAGCAACAGAACTTGTATCATTTGTAGGGCAAGATAAATGGGTTTTCCCATGGGCTGAGTAGGCACAGTGGAGGGCAGTCAGGCTCAGCCTCTTTGGATGGGCTGAGTCCCAGAGGGCTGCCTGTTTGTTTCTTTTACCCAAATGTCAGTTCAAATGGTACATCCTCAGAGATGCCTCCCCTGACCACCTAAGCTAACATAGTGTTCCCTGCAGTCACACAGTATTACATCACCTGGTTTATTTCCTTGATACCACTTACAATATGAACCTCTGTTTTCCTTTGTTAGTTTATTTATTGTCTGGCACCTGTCCCAAATTTTGCAGGGAGAATTGGAGGTAGAGAAGTGAGGATTTGGGGAAGGAATCTCAAAGAGGACATTCTTTACAAGATAAAATCATCTTATTAAATTTAAGTTTAATGAGAACAGGACCTTATTCGTCTTATTCACCACTATTCCAGGTACTTGGAACAGAACGTGGCACATAGTAGCTACTCAACAAAAATGTATAGACCAAGTAAATCCCTGCCAAGCACAAGCCCTAGGAGATAAATAGACATCAGTTGGTTCTGAGAATGGCAATTTTTCCAGTCCATGACCTGCTTGTAAATGTCTATGTTAAAAAGATGCAGAGGTAGAAACAGGTAGGAATTATAAACTGGAATAAACTTTTGTCCTCGGGTTTCTATTATGCCTATGGTTCACTGTCTGGATAAGCACGAAGTAAGACTTTAGAGAAGTTTTTTCCTTCTCCTTTCCTTCTAGTCTCTCCTTATAATCTGCAAAGTCTGCTGGCCCCTGGAAATTCACATGGGCACTTAGTTGGTTTTGATTGATTGGGTTGGCAGTGATGAGCTCTCACCAGCCTTGATATGCCTCAAGGCTTCAGGGAAAGTTGAGCCCCTGCCCAGATGTTTGGAGACAATTTGGGAAGGTGGAAATATACAAAGGACATGCATTTGCTAGTGTTATTTATGGCTTTTGTGCACATCCTCCTAAGTAATGTTAAGTTAAAATTATTTACTTTAAGCAAGTTTGTGTCTTCAGTGATTAAGACTCCCAAAAAACAAATTTATGGAGAAAACATGGGTAAACTAGGGTATTTTGAAAGCCATTCATTTCCCATGTTTTTGATTAGAATCACAAATTAAATCTCCACAAACCTAGCCATACAGTGAAGTGAGAAATTACAGCTTTTCCTTTCTGTAAGATTTTTTTTTGAAAGCTTGAATTAAAAATAAAAATACATTTAAATAGCACTTTGCTGTTTACCAGCACTTCTACCTATATTATATCATGTGGTTGAAAAAAGATAAATTATTTAGTAAACTTTAAACTTATGAAGTCATAAAGCTGGAGAAACTTCTGGATGTTCAGTCAGTAAATGGATGTTTGAGTTCAGTGTGGAGACAGAATCACCATTGCATGTCTTATTTAGAATTAGGATTATACATCAGGTTGACCTTGAATCATGGATCACCTAACAGAAAGTTAGATAAGGCTGCTTTAAGAACTAAAAGGCCCCAAAAGTGCAGTCAGATCCATGTTGATTTGTGGAGCCCAGGGTAAGACTAATGGAGAGGTCCATTTATATATGTATAAATATTTAAAATGTGTAAATAAAGCCAGAAAACTGTTAAATTAAAATATAGTCCATCCTCCTACCTTGACAAGTAGAACTTCATGACTCTCTGGAAGGCCAGATTTGAACTGCAAATTCTTGGATGCCTCAGGTGGATGATTCTGGTAGAATGTGGCAGGGTCGAAAGAGTCTCACTTGGGTCGCACCTCCTTTCCTTTCCACTTCAAGCTCCATCTTATACCTTAGGGGGCTCAAGTGCAGGCAAGTGCATATCCCAACCCCACCTCCAATCTCTATCCACACCTCGTCAGGAAGGTGGGCCCTGGGGAAGAGGCCTGCTTGGTCCTCAGAAGTGAACTCAGGGCCATTAAGTCAGGCAGTTCCAGGCTGCTGGGTACTTAGTATGAAGAAGGTGGGTTCAGACTCTGGGTGGACATGTTTCCTTGGGCCCTGGGAGTCCTCACTCCATGAGGAGAGGTATAGTTAGAGGAGGAAGCAAACAGCCTTCTCTAAAGTACAGGAACCTGGGCAGGGCCCCTTGTGCCTGGATCTAAAGGTGGTACTAAATTCAATGATAGTTAGTGCTATGGCCTGAATGTTTGCGTGCCTCCTGAGTTAATGCATTAAAATTCTAACCCCAAAGTGATGATATTAGGAGGTGAGGTTTTGGGAGGTGATTAGGTGAAGGGAGTAGTGCACCTTATAAAAGAAGCCTGAGAGGGACCTTCACCCCTTTCTCCAGATTAGGTTATGATAAGAAGACAGCTGTCTATGAACAAAGGAAATGGGCCCTTATCATATGCCAAATCTGCCAGTGGCTTGATCTTGGACTTCCCAGCCTCCAGAACCATAAGAAATAAATTTATGTTTTTCGTAAGCCACCTAGTTTCAGTTTTTGTTGTAGCAGCTCAAATAGACAAAGACAGTTGAAATTAAACTGAGCATTGTTTGCTTCTCAACTTTCATCTTAGATATTCTTTCCTTTAAGTAAAACATTGGTAAATGCTATACTACCTAAAGCTGCCCTAACCAGAGACCTATTTTAAATGACACCCAAGTTAATTAAAAAAAAAAAAACATATTTGAAAGGGGGACTACTTAGGAGGAAGAATTCAGTAGTTAGGACAAATGAGCCAAAATCTGAAATAGAAAACAGATAAAGCATTCCGTCTTTAGTCTAGACAGATGAACTAAAAGAGCTATAATCACAGTAATAATGTCTTTGAAAGTATAACTTCTTGTTTCCAAAACACTTTCACTTACATATGTATCATTGAGTTCTTATGAAATTAAGCATCAATTCTTTGAAGTTTAAAATATATATACTCTAAACAAATATAAAAAGGAACACTTGACACTGTGAGGAGTAAATTCATAGACTCTATTAGCCAAGGAATGGTGGAAATGAGAGGTGGAATGATGTAGAAAGAGAAATCAAAGGCAGTAAACAGGCTTCAGCTTGGCCTAACTCTGTCTGATCTTTGGATAGTGGCCACTGAAGTGCTTAACTGAGACAATCTTAGGTCCTGCCTGACCTCAGTGTTTGGTAATAAATTAGCCATGCCTGTTACAGTCAAAGAAGAGGCCATGATGACATGTGAGCCATGAATGTGCCACTTCTGGGCTGGACAAATGCATGTGGCTGACAGTGAGGGCAAGCAGGATGCTTGGGGTTATGCTTAATCTTTTGAAGTTGTTGGCAAGGAGAAAAATCAATGCAAATTCTTAAGAATTCTCATGTTCTTGAATATTTCTGTCTATCTCCAGCAAAAACAATTCATTTCAGGTTTCTTTGAAAAAGAAGCTGCTTTCGACTTACTTTCTGATATGGAAAAGAGATGAGATAGACACCTGTTAAGGTGTTAATTGGGGCTAACTGGATGAATAGAAGACCTGGATTCTTTTCTCATCTCTGTCACTAACTAGCTGTGTGACCTTGAGCAAATCCCTTAACCCCTTCAGACCTCTGTTTCCTTTTCTCCAAAATAGGGATATTATCTGAGTGATCTCTCAGAGCTTTGTGAGGCTTAAAGGAGTAAGTAACAAGACAATTACTTGAAATATAGAACATTACACCATTGTAAACCATTACGATTCCACTGAAAAATGAGCAAATAAGTCTAGGATAGCATTTCCCAAAGTGTGTTTTTGGAACATCAGTACTATGGGATGTCAACAGGTATTATGCTAAAGCTATCTAACAAACAACAAACAAAACGTGTTTTCTGGACAAATAAATTTAGAAAACTCAAGGCTAAACAAGCTTACATAGTTATTTTACCACATAAATTATTAGCCTTTTTAATGTGCATTGTGAATCACTAAAATTAAGAAACTATATGCAGTAGTTCAGACATTTCTTTGGACATAAAACTCTTTCTCAAAACATTAGTCCTTCAGAACACAGTCCTTTGGAAATTGTTACACAATCTACTCTTCAGGTTCTCTTCTGACTTGAAGGCCCTCTGATTCATTTGTTTATTCAAAAAATATTTATAGAGTCCCTATTATATGCCAGGCCCTGTTCAGTGTGTAAAAAAATACATCAGTGTACAACACAGAGAAACAAATCCTTGCTTTCATGGAGCTTACATTCTAGCATAATTTGACGTCACTCACTCAAAGTATACTCATGGTTATAGAAGTGACTGCTATCCCTTAACTCAAAGACATAAGATTGTAAAGTAGAATCATTAAAAACAGACAAAGGGCCGGGCGCGGTGGCTCACGCCTGTAATCCCAGCACTTTGGGAGGCCGAGGCGGGTGGATCACGAGGTCAAGAGATCGAGACCATCCTGGTCAACAT